>NC_050577.1:7272843-7510343 GCF_011100635.1 Trichosurus vulpecula | reverse complement strand
TCGTCACAAAGAGGCGGACTTAAACCCACATGGTCTAAAAGCCTCCGCTCTCCCAGACGTGTAAACTAGGCCCTCCCTGGAGTTAGCCCCACCTTGGGTCCCACCTTAGTTGCCAATCCACACCCACTAAGGTTTTACACCTAATGGGGTTTGGGCCTGGGGCTTAGCACCTAGCAAGACTCAATCAAAGACACTGAATTAATCAAAGGAAACAAAGGCCAAACTCTTCAAGGGCACTTGTTGAACTAAGTGCTAAGGAGTCCATTTTGATTACCAACACAGCAGGGGACCCTGAGTCTCCCACCCAGCAACCATCACTAACTCTGCAGATTCCCATTTTTCAGTTTGTAGTCCGTGCTCTCCTCAGCTGTCAGTTTAATTTTGCTAAAGTACAAGTCTGACCACGGCACTCCCCTCACTCCCCAACACACTCCTGTCACCCTCAGGATCAAATAGAAAATTTTCTGTTTTGTATCAAAGCCCTTCAAACCTGCTCCTCCCCCACATTTTGAATATGACCCTCGGTCTCCTCACTCTGAGTATGTTTGCTGTCCCTTCCCCTACCTGGGATGCCCTCTCTCCCTCCTCATCCCTGCCTCCCACCTTCTCTGACTGCTTTCAAGTACCAACTAAAAAGACATCTTTTACAGGAAGCTTTTCCCACCCCCCTCTAAATTCTAGGGATTTCCCTCTTTTAATTATTCCCTGTTCATCCTTTGCATAGTTTGTTTGCACATAATTCTTTGAATGTCATTCCCCCCACATTAGACCTCTGTGGGAGCAGGTACTGGCATGTGGAAAAATCTTATAGCTCTTAGGGGGCTGAAAGAAAAGTGCTGATCTTGCCTTTTATTGGATGTTACTTCCCCTAACAGAATCCTACCTATTTCTGGTGTTAAACATTTCCTGATCCCATGAGTATCTGATACACTTGCCTTCCTCCAGGTATGTAGGATTTATTCATTTACATGAATAGTCTCTGCCCTCATCCTTAGGAGAGTCCTGGACTGGCAATCAGGGAGCCCTGAGTTCAAATCTTGCTTCATACAAAGACTATGACTATGTATGCGTCGTGCAATGGTCCTGGGCAAGTGACTGAAACTCTCTCAGCCCCAGTTTCCTCATCTATGAAACAGAGATAACAGCCTCCCCTGTCTCCCAGGATTGTTGTGGGGATAAAAGGAAATCATATTTGTAAAGTGCTTTGCTAACCTCCGAGCATTCTATAGTTACAAACTCTTATTGTCGTTTGTTGTTATTTTCTGTAAATCCCTCAAATAAATGAAGAGCTCTTTGTGTTAGCCTTCAAAGCTCCACACCCTGCTCATAGGACCTTCAACTGTTCCTTGTCTAATCCCCTTAGATGACATTGGAGAAATCACCTCCTTTCTTTGGGCCCCACCTTCCTCATCGGTGTAAGGAGGATGATGAGCTAGATGCCCTTTGGAGTCGCTTCCAGATCTATGACCCCATGATCCTCTGGTCCCTGGGACTTAGCCCTGTGCCTTTCATATATTTAAACACTTGTTGGACATTCGTTGGATTGGGCTGGATTCTGCTGAGGTGCTCATCCAACATGGAGTGGTTTTTGGGAAGGGACATCAATATGGGTTAGAAGGAGGAATCTCACCAGCCCTCCTTCAGTCAGATCCTTAGAGCAGGTACTTTGTATATGACTTAAACAAATTCACAGAATTTCAGGCATGCCCTGTGTACAATGAATGAAGATACTGAGACAGAGTCCAAAGGCAAATAGGACTGAGCTTGAGGCATGAAGGTCCTTCATGAACCTGTTTCCGTCACTGGGGCTGATCACCTGGCATTGTCTTTAAGTCAAATGCCAGTTGTTTCTTCACACTGATCTTGGGTGACCTGAATCACTTGCTCTGCAATAGGTCAGGATATTAGAATGCTAGTTGTCCTCCCACCTCAGCACTCGCTACCTGGACGGTCAACCAATAATCCTTCCACAGAGAAAATGCCCGTAAGAATTGAATTAGATTCAAGTTACAGATTAATCAAAGAATTATACAAATAAATCATTGCTTTTGTTTAAAAACCCTTCCTTTTGCCATTCCTCACATTAGTTTTTTAATGTTCTGCTGTTATCTCCTAATTTTAATATTCTACATGACATTTAAAAATAATATTTTAAGTCATGACAGGGGAGAATATTGATTTTGCTTATATATAACCTCCTTAACATGCACATGCCAGATGGTGCTTCATATCAGGTCAGAAACTAATGAAGGAATATGGTTTTAAATCTAAGATACAAGAAAAGATGAGTAACTAGGAATTACATATTTGTAATAGCACCCCTCCCCCTTCCAAGTCACCCATTTGTAATGGGCTCTGATACACTTCTGTCTGCTGTAGGTGGATTTATTCGTGCTTCTTTCCCTTCTCCTGCACCTTGTTGAGGTTAGGAAAGCTTATTTATGATGGAATCAGACCTATCCTCAATCCCCATGGTTTGGTAAGGCTGGCAATAATTTGACCTTCGGATGTTTTAAATTAGAAAGATAGAGGAGAGTTCATCATTGCCTGAAGGGAGGGAGACAGAAGGAAAATTCTAGCCGCTAGAGAATCTGGTGTTTTTGCCCCATTAAGAAATTAATTCAAAGTGTAAACTGTCCTCTTCTGCGGAGATGTGTTTTCTTTGATGAAATATGAGCACCTTTTGTAGGCACTGAACTGGAAGAGCTAACAGCTCCAGGAGGCTGAGGCTAGTGCTGGTGGTGGGTGGGATGTGTAATGAGGTTTGCACACACATGCACACAATTATACCCAGGCACATACACACAAGCACATTGACTCGCACACATACTCTCTCGCAAGTGGACACACACACACACACACACACACACATACACATAGACACACACACTTACACTGATGCCAGTTACTGTCCCCTAAGTCTGTCATGCAGTGAGATTCTTTGCCAAAAGCATGGCCCCCACCAATGACTCTGGTTCTTTGGGCTGCCCATTTATAGTAAGCCGGAGACAAAGGACCAACGTGTTTCCTGCCTACTCCTTATTAGCCCTGCCTTCTTCCACCTGTGACCTCACTGCTTCTACTTCTCCCTCATTCCCAGCAAGAGTGAAAGGTCTCTTCAGACCCCAGCAGGGGAGAACCTGGACTCTTTGATCTGTTGGGATTTCAAAGCTAGCCCATGGTAGACTCAGGATTCGAACCTAGGTTTCCCTTGATGCCAGGGGTGGGGGGGTGGGGGGGTGGGGGGCAGAGCTCTCTTTCCCCTCTCTGCCACACAACTGTGGTTATTGAAGACCCTTTAAATGCTCTGGCTTGTTTGCCATACTCACCGTGGGAGGCTGAGAATGAAGGAGAGTGTAGCCAGATGATGGCTCAAGATTCGTAACTCTGCCAATAAACCCTGTGAGCCTCACTAGACCTGACTTCGGCTACCTTTACTAAGTCGCTTTATTATGGTCCCGTTCCTCTAAGAGGGAACTCTCCAGATTCCTGGGCAGAAGGATCCAATCAGAAGTCAAGGCTTCTCTCTGTTCTCTCTTAAATCTCTGACCTTGAAAACTGCATCCATCCTGGGGCAGGTTCATTTCCCGTCCAGTCTTAAATGATGTTGTGATGAGGCCTTAGGTTTTGAGAGGCACCCTCTGCTCATCATTTCTTTGGATCCTCAACACAGCCCAGGAGGGAGGTATGACAAGTATTATGAACCCATCTCTGCAAATGAGGAAACTGGAGCCCATCCACTTGATACGGCTTGCTGAGAATGGCCCAGAAAGTCCAGTTTGAGTTGGGATTTGAACCCAGTTCTCTCCTGATGTCAGTTGAATATTCTCTCTACTTCAGCCCCCCACTTTGTTAGGCTACAAGAAAAGTAACCACTGCCCAAAGCAGGCATGGTCAGACTGCAAGTCCAGAAAAAGAATGATAAAATCGAAGTTTGCTGTAGATACAGTTGCCTTGTGTAGGCGAACTCTAGGCCAGGTGTCCAGCTTTGTTCTTCATACGGACTTGAGGCTTTGGCGTCACCCCCGTGAACAGGGATTTCTGCTGCTGTGAGCCAAGGGGGAAGGCCAGAAGAGGAGCTCGGACTCATCGGCAGATTTCCTTTAGACCTTTAGGTTTGGTCAGTTTGGCAAGAGGAGTAGAGTTGCCCACCTTCTTTCAAGACTACCTAATGGAGAAACCTCCCTTCTTGCTGGGAGAATCAGCCGCTCCATCACAAACCTTGTGGCCTTTGTTGTTGCCGTGTTGACAAGGTGGTGAATAAAAAATTCTCAGGACCTCAGAGCTACAAGGCCCCTTAGATCCTCAAGGCCCAGGTCCCTTTTCTGATTGAGGAGGAGGCTGTGTCCCAGACAAGGAGCACTCTGCCCAAGGTCACACAGCTAAGGTTGGGGCTCCATCAAGCCCCCACAGACGACTGGTGCTGGCTGGTGATCCTTCAGCTTGTCATAGACGGGACTGGGTGACTGTAATCTCTTGTCCCCGAACAGATTTCCAGATTATTCTAATCACAAAAGCTAATTATGATGACCAGCACTAATATAGCCCTCTAGGTTTTGCAAAAGGCTTTACCGATGTCCTCAGTGCATCCCTATGGAGTAAGTGCTTCCATTATCTCCACTTTACAGATGAGGAAACTGAGGCTGGGAGATGTGAAGTGACTTGGCCAGGGTCACATAGCCAGGATTTCTACTGGCATGCAATATGGAATGAAAGTGCAGAAAGAGCCCTGAACTCGGAGTCATGATGGGACCTGAGTTCAAATGGTGATTGGGCCACTTAACACTGTTAGCTTGGGCAGCTCTGTGCTCCAGCGTCCTCACATGTGAAAGGAAGGGGTTGGACGAGGCAACCTATGAGGCCCTCTTTGGCTCCAGATCTGATTCTGTTATACTCTGGATAAAAGCACGTGGTGACACGCTCAAAAATATGTGAGATCATATTTAGGAGCTGGACACTGGAATGCTCCTCATCCCCACCAAGTTCAGACCCATTGAACTATACAGAGGATGGGGCAGCCTCCTCCTCTTCCTCCCATCCCCTGCTTCCCTTCTCCTTCTCCCTCCTCTTCCCTCCTCCTCTTCTTCCTCCTCTTCCACACAAAGAACAATTCTGGCAGCAGCCTTGGAGCTTTTAGTTACTGTCCTTGAACAAACAGACAAAGGCAATCTCTTTGGTCTCTCAAGTTGGGGCCAAGAAAGAGCCAGGCATTTTCTCCCTCCCGGGAGGCTGGGCTACCCCCTTTGCTTCAGCCCCTGCCCAGCCAGATGTCTCATCACCAAGCTGGGCTGTGGGCAGGGCTCTTGGAGCTCCGGCCCTCCTCTGAGATAGGCAGATGTGAGCAGCGGAGATGATTCCCCTGCACCTGGCCCTGGAGGTGTGAACCAAGCCAGTTCAGTCCCCCCAACACAGATGTTCATGTTGTCCCAATTTGTCTCTAGCCCATTTCGGGTGCTGCTCAGCTTTGCCACTGCTCACATAAATACTGGAATCCAAAGACCACCCATTTATTAGTGCACCTGCATCTTCAACGAGGCTGCTTCCTCCTTTCAGCCTTTTTAGCGTCTGTTCAACATTAAAAAGAAGAAGGAAAAAAAAGGCAACAAAAACACACAGAGACATATCCTTGGTAATGGCAGATGAGTGACTTTCTGTAGTTGCCAGAGCATAAAATAAATTAATAATGAAAGAACTTTGGGAATAAAAGGCAAATATTAAACTAGTCCTTGAGGCATGTGACTTTGTGACTTTTTGTTGCATTGTCAGGGTCGGGGGAGATGAAGACTTACTAGGTGTCAAAGAGTATACTAAGCACTGTGGGGGTTCACTGGCATCTTCTTTGGGTACAAACACGAGTGTGCATGTGTGCTGTGCATGCATGTGTACACACACACACACACACACACACACACACACACAGACATGATGCCTCCCAAACCAACTTCTTGATGTCCCATAGATCCATAGGATTCCATCTTTTTTCTGAACTTCATTGTCCACAACATTCTAGACTTGGACTGACCAGAAGGAGAACAGCCCTACTGCCCCTTTAACTGCCAATATGATGTCACTACAGAAATGCTCCTTGTGGTGGTTGTGATCATTACCACAGCCTGCTGCCTGCTACCTAGCGCAATGTTGGACTTTCCTCCTGGGACTTCTGACTCAGATGGTTGAACTTTCACCTTTCCTTGGCTAGAACCTGGCCTTCACCTTCTTCTAGATCATCTCTGCCCCAGCTGTTGAAAGCATCCCCTCCCCGGAACATTGCCCTCCACTCCCGGTTGGGTGATATCTCCATTAGACTATCATCTCTTTGCTGCCAGGAGCTCCTGTACTTATATGTATGTATTTGTATCCCAGGACTTAAACAAAGTGACTGGCGCTGCGTGAATATTTAATAAATGAATGAATGATGCATTTTAAGTGCTTACTCTGGGCCAAGCACTCTGCTAAATGTTAGCAATACCAATAGAAAAGTAAAACAACCCCTGCTTCCATCCATCCGTCCACTCTTCCCGTCTATCTGAATTCAGGCCCAAATCGCACTGGCCTCCATATAACACCATAGATCCACAAGGAGTTTTCAGCCCCCTCAAATACTCAGCCCTTCCATTCAGACCAGCGGCCAAGGTCACATCAAGAGCCCTGGGAAATGATCAGGGTTTGGGCTCAGAGCACCGGGCGCCTGGCTTAGAATCTGGGCTCTGTCGTTCCCCACCTGTGTGACACAAGGCAAGGCTCAGTTTCTTCAACTACAAAATGAGCCAGTCGAGCTCTGGTGCCCGCAGACAAGGCCAACGCATCCTTATTTCTGCCTGCCTACACACCTGGGTGTCCAGGGACCAGGATGCTCCTGTGGGGCTAGGTCCTGGGCTGATGTCAGAGCCCAAGCCTCGCTCCAATGCAGGACGGCTCTCTCCCACAGAAGTGCTGTATGTAGACACCATTCAACTTGGCATTGTTCCAAAGTGCAATCATGGCTGATTATCTTCTTCCCTCATTGAGGGATCTGCCGCTTTAGGATTTTTCCAGTTTCATATTTTTCATAAATAGGGGCCACTGGGAGGTCTTGATAAGTCCCAGTGTGCGCGTGTGCGGGGGAGTGCTGATCAAGGACAAACCCAGAGCGTTCCTGGACCCAAAGGCTGGTGCTGCTAAAGGACTCCAGTTCATGGGGCCTTTAGGTCGTGGGGGCCTAGATTTAAGGTTAGAGAACACTTGGAGATCGTCCAGTCCACCCGCTGCATTTTGCAATGGAAGAAACTGAGGCTCAGAGGAGTAAAGTGATTTGTACTTTGTTGTTATTGTTGTCAAGTCACGTCTAATTATCTGCAACCACATTTGGGGTTTTCTTGGCAAAGATACTGGAAGGTTTGCCATTTCTCTCTATAGCTCATTTTACAGATGAAGAAACTGAGGCAGACAGGTGAAGTGACTTGCCCAGGGTCACACAGCTAGGAAGTGTCTGAGGCCAGATTTGAACCCAGGAGGATGAGTCTTCCTCACTCCAGGCCTGGCGCTCTGTGTGCTGTGGCGCTCCCTAGCTGCCCTTGGGATTTGAACCCAAGTTCTCTGACATTGCACCCAGCCCTCCTTCTATTATAGCTATGACGAGGGATCAAGATTGGATGAAACTCCCTGCTGAGGGTTGACCAGGCTTCCTGCCAAGGAGGTAGCCTTATTTCAATTCCTCCTAATTCTGGTCACACTGGAGTCCTCGAGGTCCCCACGTCCTGCCCTGCCCATTCCCACGTCCGTATACCATAATGGACAATCGCCACCAACCTCCCCCTCATGCAGGCTGTTCACAGACTCACTCCTCTGCCACACGAGATTCTAGGCCCCCAAGTCCCAGCTCAGGCTCTTCTTCTGTATTAAAGCACTTTGCTTGAATCTCTTCTTTGAGTTGACCACATTTTGTATCACATCACACTTGTCACTGTGTGACATTGGATTTTAAATTTTCTGAAGGGAATCAAGGGAACTAGGCAACAAACATTTATCCAGCACTTGCTGTGTGCCGCACAAACACAAGCCACAAGAAAGACTGTCCCAGATCTCTAGAAACTTACATTCTCGTTGGGGGAGCTGAAAAGGGAGGAGGGAAAAGAGATAGGTGGAAGACAGGAGGAAAATGATGTCTGGCCAACCTGCACCATTCCCCAAAACAGATGCACTAGGAAGGAACTCACCAATGGGAGAAAGGGGCCTGCCATGGAAGACAGATGTTCCAAGGTGTCAAGGCCCAGGTGCTGAGGGACATTCTTGGGGGAAAGGAAACCAAGGCATGGTCCCAAATCCAGAGAGTCATAGCCATCATTGGGAGGGGAACAAAAAGTGGCTGGCCTGGGCCTTCCAAAAAATGGAGGCCCAGGGGACCTCACCAATGGGAGAAGTGAGCCAGAGGAGGCAGCAGGAGGCCCTGAGGGGAGGAGGCCCCAGGGGGAGGAGGTCTGAGGTGCTTACTGGAAGGTCCAAGGATCCTGCAAGCAGGAATTATAGAAGTTTTTATCTCCAACATCTGGAGCAGCATCTTGTCTAAAGTCAGTTAATATACAAGCTGTTATCAAGCACCTTCTGTGTGTCTGATATTGTACTAACTCCTGGGTTACAAAGAACCAGAAGCAGAGTCTGAAGCCTCCAACAATTTCCAGGATAGCCAGGAGGGATGAGATGCACATAAGGGAACATAGAAAACAGACACAAGGTCCCTCTGAGGAAGGCACTCGCCACTTGGGGGAACAGAGAAGCTTCATGTATGAAGAACCATAAGAAAGCCAGCTTGGCTCAAACATAGTTCACATGGATCACAAGGGCCAAAATTGGGTTAGTGCAAGGCCAGAAAGAGATTGAAATCCTAAACAGAGATCATTGGACCATAGAGGTTAGAGGGAGCAAGCAGGATTTATTTAGTGACCCAGTAACGTGGTCAGTCCTATGCTTTGGGAAAGATCACTTTGGCAGGTGTGTGCTGGATGGAGACTGGTGAGAGAGGCAGGGAAACAAGTAAGGAAGCTCGTGTGACATTTCACACCATTGGTGACAGGAGCTGAATGAAGAGAGAGAAGAGGATAGACTTAATCCACATCCAACACCAGGCAAGTTATTGGAGATGTCTGGGGAGTGAAAGGAAGGAGTGGAGGATGGCACCAAGGTGGCAGATCTGTGTAACTGAAGGGCGGTGATGCCCCTGGAACCCAGCCAGGGACCCAGGAACTAGAGACACCTGGAAGAAGGGGAGATCTGGGGAAAAACAAACAACAACAAAAGTGGGTTCCCTTTTGGGTTGTTGAATTGGAGATGTCTGGGTCACATCCAGTTCAAACTATTCAATAGGCTTTTCGTTATAATATAATCCCTAATATTTCTATAGCACCCCGAGGTTTACAAGTTTCTTTGCCTGCACTATCTCTTTTGGACCTCACAACAACCCTTGGATGGAGGCAGTCTCACCATTCCCATTTTACCAGTAAGAAAACTGAGACTGAGAAAGTTTAAGCAACTTAAATGACTTAGAGGAAGTAGCTGGTGGTTCGTTGGCTAGAATGCTGACCTTGGAGTCAGAAGACCTGAGTTCCAATATAGCCTCAGACACTCACTGTGCAACCTTGGGAAAGTCATTTCACCTCTGCCTGCCTTGGTTTACTCATCTGTAAGATGGAGATGATAATAGCAAACTGCATCACAGGGGCATATTTTGGGCCCTCCTGGCTTAGGGTGAATGTTGATGGTAACTGTTTCTCTTTGGAACAGCAACCCTGAGGGTCTTCCCCTCCCAGGTGGAATTTTTTTCTTCTTTCTAATTAAAAGGGCCATCTCGTGACTCACTTCTTAAAGAGGCCTACTCACTGAATGGGCACTACCTCACTCTAAGGGAGTACATGAAAAGGCCTGAGCCTAAAAGGGCCAGGGTCTCCCAATGCATCTAGGACCATATCCATTCATCCTGATAAATATCAGCCCATTGGATCCAGATGGCCGTGGAGGAGAAAGTGAGGCTGGTGACCTTGCACAGCCCTCCCTCACTCAAATCAAAGTCAACTGCAAGTCAAATCATCATTTCCCTGATGCCATGGTCCTTTTCAAAAACAAAGGACAAACACAACAACCTGTGAGACAGTATCTGTAAAAAGTACTCAGTACACTATCTAGCACACAGTAGGTGCTATATAAATGCTTTTCCCCTCCCCCTTCTCAGGTGACCAGGGTTACGTAGCTAGTCGTGTCTGGTGGAACATTGGAACTCAGGTCTTTCTGATTTCAGGTGCAACGTTTTGTCCACTGTGCCCTCCCAGTTGCCCGACTTTAACTTGCTCCTAGAGCTCATGACGGAGGCTAGTACTGGCTGTATAGTTCTGTGAGTCATCAACACAGAGAAGATCATTAAGCCCCTGGGAGTTGATGAGGTCCCTAAGTGAGAAAAGAAGAGAACCTAGAACAGCACCTGGGGGAACACCCATAGGAGCAGTCAGAAAAGAGGGAGGATCAAGGGTCAGAGCTCAGGAGCGGGAAGGGACCCCAGAGATCAGCATCAAGGGAGGGGAGGGTCATGAAAATTCATTGAGGAAAGAGTCTCCAGGAGGAGAAGGAAATCCATGGTGTCTTGGGATGCAGAGAAGCCAAGGAGGATGGAAACTGAGAAATGGCCATTGGATTTGGTGATTAAGAGATGGCTGGTAACCTCGGAGGGAGCAGGGTCAGTTAGGGATGATCTCAGAAGCCAGACTGCTGAAGGTTTCTAGAGACTGGGGCCAGGATAGGTAGCTCACATTGACAGAGTGCTTTAAGGTTTGCAAAGCCTTGGGCATCTGCTTTTCACTTGAAAAAAGAAGGTTCATAAAACCAGTGTTGACAGCTTTTTTGATGTATCAGTTAAGTATTGAATCCATGCTTCCTGATAGTTTCAACTCTTTGGAGAAGACTACAGTGGGGGCTGATTTGGACCTGTGTTTGACATGCCCTTGGGACATCAGGTGAAGGATGAGGTCTACGCTTTCATGGGAGTGATGAGAAAAATAACTCCAGCTCTGGAGTAAGAGAGCAGGGATTTCAAAGCCCCCTCCTCATCCAGCACAGGCTGCCTGCTCGACAATCTACTAGAGCAATCTACTAAACTTCCCTGGGCCTCGTTTGCCTGAATGGTTCAATGAGGGCATTTGGCTAGATGGTGTCTGACACCTTCCAGGTTTAGATGCTGGATCCAATGACTGAAGAGGACCTGAACAAAGCCCATGTTTGTTGACCAGATACTCATGTTGGGAACCTCTTCCTTTGACTCAGTTTACCCTAATTGACTAGAAATATGGATTTGACCAGTTTATTTACTTGTCCCTTCTCTGAACCTTGTTTTACATAGAGCTCTGCCATCCTTTCTTCAAAACAAAGAGTACTGGGGTGTACCAACAATCCAGCTAGCAGCTGCTGTGAGGGTGTAAAGCCAACAACAACCAGCTCACAGAACGCTGCAAGCCCAGGTCCTTTTCATCTGTTTTATTAAGAAAAGCAACATTAAGGGGTTAACAATCTTACTTTAATCCAGCATACAAATAACATCCACCTAGTTCAGGGGAAAAAGCCAGCACCCTGAATTACAGACCAAATACAATTCGTAGTTGTCAACATCTGGGTGTACCGCCGGGGAGCTCATTAGAACGGCTGGCCCAGAATCACACGCCACTCCTGCTGTGGCTCAGAGCTTCGAGAGAAAACACTAAACTCTGAGCTTATATATCCTGTTCAGGGACCGGGCCCCGACCTCACCCAGGCTGGGCATGGAGAAGTTCCCCACCCCCAATATCATATCAGATACAAATCAATGGCTCCCAATTGTCTCAGTGTTGAGAAATACAAAAACATCTCACTTTATCTGCCCTATTCAAACAAAGGCCAGAATCGTTAAAGGTCAACAGCAAAAAGTCCCACCTTAATTACTATTACATGGGGAGAGAATTGGCATGTGTGTGTGTGTGTGTGTGTGTATCCAGAAGAACGATTTCTTAAAAATGTACAGTTCATTGGTATTGTCTATTATTAACTCATAAAATAAGCATGATATGGAAGTATACAAATTGTGTTTTCTCCACATCCTTTCTCTTGAGGACTGAAAACACCCAGAAGTGGGACCAAATCATGCATTTTCTGATGTTGTTTCCTCCCTTTCCTTGAACTGTGTCTCTTCTCTGTCTTTCTCTTCTCCTTTCCAGCCTCTCTTTCTCTGGCCATGTCTGTCTTGTTCTTCCTCCTTCTCCAGCCCCTGATTTTCTTCCCTCCCCTCCCCCTTTTAACTGCTGTTCTTTTTAATAACAACCCTCCAGCAGAGAGTACTCCCACATCTGTTGATTTTTCACGTTGTACACATTTGCACCTTTTTCTTAATGTTGCCTGAATCACTTAATTGTCGAAGAGAGAGTTCATTTTAATGTAAATCTTACAGTATTACATGAGTGAATGTATGAAAATAACTTGGAACAGTTTAAATTGGGCAGGATTCTGCCTTCATCATAATATGCTTCTTCAGCATTAAAATAAACTTGCAACACATGCTGAAAAAAAGTGTGTAAGAAGTAAGTGCCTTTCACTTGGAGCAGTATCTGGAAGAAATGGGCGATCATTTCATGGGATTGAGGAATCATGAAATAATCCCAACAATTGACAGTATGATTATATGATTAGCCTCCTATAATGGTAGGCTAAGCACCTGGCTAGCTTGCCGTCTTTCCGTGGCTTTGCCAGCTTTAACTAAGAAGCATATTACAAAGTAATTGTTGGAGGAATTGTTTAAGATAGAAAACGTTTAGCAAGCAGTTAGAAAATATATTTACCCCATTGTTACAAAGTAGTTCCCAATTTATTTGCACCATTTAAACTGACATTGGGAAGTTTTTGGAATGACTTACAACTGTGAGCCTGGGATTTCCAAGCAGACACGATTACTTCTCTGCGTTCACGATAAGGCCGAGAAGAGTCAGGCATGGCTGCCAAAAAGCTGGCAAATGCTGGGAGCTCTTGGCTGAACTTTGTCTAGAGAACTCAGGCCGCATCATGAGGAGCATTCTTCAAGTCATGGTCCAGTGGAAAGAGGAAACCTGCTTCTTATCAATTCCTGTCTTCACCTCCTGCTACTCTCTGGGGAGATTTTCTGAATATCCTTGGTCCTTCTTCATTTATAGAATGAAGGGATTGGGGGAGGTGATCCCTAAGTTTCCTCCAGACTCTGATGTTATCTGGTTCTATGACCACAAGATATCAATTGTAATTCAATTAGTATTGTTTAAAGCATCCGTGATGTGCTGATCAGTGTGTGAGGCACAAGGGTATGTAAAGGCAAAACCAAAACAAAGCAGTCCCTGCCTATGAAGGGATCACATTCTAATGGAAAAGGAGCTAATCAATCAATCAGCCTTTATTAAACACTAGGCTACATCTAAAGACAGGAAATCTCATCTTTCCAAGTTCAAATCTGACCTCAGACACTGACTAGCTGTGTGAGCCTGGGTACCTTACTTAGTGAACACTATTTGCCTCAGTTTCCTCATCTGTAAAGTGACTTGGAGAAGAACATGGCAAAACCAATCCAGTATTTTTACAAAGAAAACCCCAAATAGAGTCACAAATAGTAGGACACAACTGAAAGTGGCCGAACAACAACAATGATGTGCCAGGTACTGGGCTATGTCCTGAAGATGCAAAGAATGATTTGGAATAAAGCCTGCCTACAAGAAGCTTTTATTCTATCTACAACATGTACATGGATAGACACAAATTATATCCAAAGTCAATATAAAGCAATTTTGGGGGAAGGAACAATCCATAATTTAGGGATCAAGAAAGGCTTTGGATAGGCGGGGGGTTGAGAAAAGATTTGGAGGAGGTCAGGAATTCTCATGCCAGATTTGGAGGGCAGCCCTTGCAAAGGCCCAGAGATGGGTGATAAAAGGTCACATACATTAAGGAGTAAATCGGAAAGTAGAATACATAATGGTCATATAAAGCGAGAGTATGAAAACTGAGACTGAAGAGCCTTGCCACAGAGAAGGGAGCAAACATGGAGGGGAGAACAAGGGAACAGCCTCCTTGAAGGCAAGCACCTTTTGGCCCTTGGTCAGTACATTCTCATCTCCTAGTACAGAGCCTGAGACATGGCATTTAATCAAAGACAGTTCAACTGAGATTGGTTTGGTGGCTAGGGGTAGCCTTCCTTCCAAATGTGCACACAGCATTTTAATACCAGCCCTTTGTTGACAATGTAAAGTATGGTAGCACAGGGGAATATGCTTTAAAAATAGAAATACTTCCATACTGGCACACGTAAGCACTTGACCAATAAGGGAGGAGCTTCTCCTAAGCACTCTGGAGATGGCTCAGCTTCCCTCCATCCAGCTAAAATCTCCCCTTTGGTGGTTACAAACTCTTCTCCTGTTAGTGGCTGATGATGCATTGAAGCCCTTTAAGCGGGGCCTGTGGAAGAAGTGAATTTTCTATGATGCACCCTTGTGATTGAAAACAAAACTGGGCTGTGAGGAGGAAGTGGATCAGTCCTTAGTTCCTCAGGAACCAAATATCCCTGAGTCAGAGTTTCACACATGACACATGGCTGGCCTCCCCAGGGAACCTTCAACAACAAATTTCAAAACAAGAATCAATTCCAAGAAAAGATATTTAAGTGTGATCTACCTACATTTCTCCCCCTAGGACTGTCTTAGCCTAAAGTTGTCTCTTTTCCTCTGTACTTCCATTACAGAATTGGAGAAGGGACTTGGAGCAGTCATGTATATTGATAACTTCTATGTATAAGGCACATTGTAATCTCATGCTTTTCCTTGTACCTTTCTGGGCTTGGCCTCCCAGAGTCTTTCAGTACACACACACACATACACACTCCATCATGGTCACCCCCTTAAGGTTCCTTCCATAACCTTCTTTTTCACAGCCTTTCTTTCAGGACACAGAGCATGGTATGTTTGTGGGTTTGAGGGTATCAGAGACATTGTTCCAAATCTCCCAGCCAGCCCCTGCTAGCTATGTAACTATGGGCAACAATCAATAAGCAATCATTTATGAAGAGCTAACTATATGCCAGGCACTATGTTAGTCACTGAGGATCCAAGGGAAGGCAGAACTTAACCATTTCATTCCACAGATTCTTTCTTCATTAGTAAAATATCCACAGTGCCTTCCTCACCAAAGGCAGTATAGTGGACAAAGAGAGAACTGGCCCCAAAGACAAGAGGACTTGAGTGCAAGACCTGCACCTGATACATGATGGTCATGGGACTGACCGAGTCACCTGTCCTCACAACCTTCTAGGGCAGTGGTGTCAAAATGAAATAGGAATAGTTCTTTGTAGGTTCATACTGACTTGTTGTTTCTCAGTCATTTCAGTTGTGCCTGACTCTTCATGACCCAGTTTGGGGTTTCTTGGCAAAGTGGATTGCCATTTCCTTCTCCAGCTCATTTGACAGATGAGGAAACTGATGCAGATAGGATTAAGTGGCTTGCCCAGTGTCACCCACCTAATAAGTGTCTTAGGCTAGATTTGAACTCAGGTCTCCCTAACTCCAGCGCCAGCATTCTATCCACCAAGTCACCTAGGTCCCTCTGTAACACCTAGCTGCCTTATATTGACTTTAAAAACCAAAACTTAATATTATCCATGTTGTATTATATTTTAATTACCTTGTTAATTTTCCCCCCAATTATATTATAATCTCATGGAAATTGTTTAGTTGTTTGTTTTGATGGGCCCAAGCTTGACACTTCTACTCTACACAAGAGTCTTGAGTTGCTAAGTTGTACAGAAGGCATGAACCTATGTCGGTAAAGGGAGCTTCCTCCTTTGGGAGTTATTCACATTAGTGAAATCCCAGGTCTATTCCCTCTCACTCCCTGCTTCAAAGCCACTGGTGATCTTGGCAAGAACAATTTCAACAGGGAGGTTGGATTGATTAAACACCAGATGGCAAGGAGTGAAGAAGGGAGTATGGGGTGAAGAAGTGGGTTCTGGGAGGGACACCGTTCTTTCCAGGAGTTTATCAGTGAGAGGGAGGAGAGGCATAGGGTAATCACTTAAAGGTTTGGCAATGTAAAGGGAAGGGTTTCTAGGGAGGAAGGCACCCTGGGCATGTTTGTAGACAATGGGTATATCATCACTTATGGCATTTCTTTAATGTCAGGTGTCATTGCTGACAAATTATAGCCTACTTAGGCTCTCCATGTGTATCTTTATTGCCTTTTGGAGACCTACGATTATTCATTCTACAATGACTATCCCATTATCCCAACCAAGGAGCAATATCTGAAAAATATTGGCATTGAAATGGTACGATTATTTTGGAGTTAGGGAGTATCTGGAGATTATTGGAAGTGCTGCACATTTCCCAAAATCTATCCCATTTTCTTCCTTCTAGTGAATTCTGTGGCAGATCCTCATTTATCTATAGCATGTATGCTACTGGCCTTCTTCAGTGGGCTCTCCATTCAACTTTGTGTTAAATTTTGGACCACAAGAATTCTTCATTGATTGATTTGTCCCCATCTGGATTCTTAGGCTGATCTCTTCTTTAAATTGGTCATGGATCTCACTGGGTGGCTCTGTAGGCAGGCATCTATGAACATTTTCACAGATCTTGGTACTTAACATGTGATCAATAAGTGACCAAAAAAAACTGGAAGTACTTTTCCATGTCAATATGGGCCTTCTCACTATAAAAAAGCAGGAGATTCACTTTGTCACAGCAAGCTGGGAGTTGGGGTTCAGAAACTTGTCTTAAAGAGGGACCTACAGGAAGTGGCTACATCCCAAGCAAACAAAAAGCGTCTTCTCTGAGTCTTGGTCAGCTACAGCAGTACTAATGATAAACATTTATACAGTGACCAGGAGGAAGATGACCTCAACTTATACATCAGCCTCTGTGGCAGAAGACACGGAGGCTGAGAAACTCCATGAAGAACTATTTAAGATACTCCAACTATGATCAGTCGGTCCTTTGACAGATACTTCAGGACCAAAGTGGGCATGTGTGTTGGTAACCAAAAATGGGCTCCTTAGCACTTAGTTCAACAAGCCCTTGAATAGTCTGGCTTTTGTTCCCTTTGAGTAATTCATTGAGCCTTACTAGGTGCTAAGCCCCAGGTCCAAACCCCTATTAGGTATAAAACCTTAGTGGGTGTGGACTGGCAACTAAGGTGGAGCCCAAGGTGGGGATAACTCCAGGGAGGGCCTAGTTTACATGTCTGGGAGAGCAGAGGCTTTTAGACCATGTGGGTTTAAGTCCGCCTCTCTGTGACGATTCTAGGTCACGTGGGTGAGTCGCATGTGTGACTCACCCCTGACACTGAAAAAGATATAAAAACCAGGAGTTGGCTGTTTGTTCTTTGGAGCTCCTCCCTACCACAGTGGTGGCACATGACTCTGGGCCAGCCCTTGTTCCGAGCTCCCGGGCTGAACCTAGGTGTTGGTAACTATGAATCTGTATTTGATCTGTCTGTTGATGTTTGTAATTTGTTTGTATTTTATTCTGAAGTTCAAGGTGCTGGCTTTTTCCCCTGAACTAAGTGAATGCTGTCTGTATGCTGGATTGAAGTAAACTTGTCAACCCCTTCACCTTGCTTTCCTTAGTTAAGCAGATCAAAAGAACCTGTGCTGTTGACAGCTTTCTGGGTGCTGGCTGTGGGTGGATCTTACACCCCCACAGAAACTGCTAGCCGGATTGTTGAAACAGCATGGGTCAAAATGATGAAAAATGTAGCTCAGGAGTAAAAAAACAAAGTTTCACCAAGGTATCAAGAAGAGGCAGAAAAACACTAGACATCAAGAAAACCTAATCTTTATCATCATCATCGTCATCATCATCATCATCATCATCATCATCATCATCATCATTATCATCCTTATTATTACAACGACTAGCATTCACGTAGTCCTACTATGGGTTAGGCAGTGTACTAAGTGCTTTATAAACTTGTCTCATTTGATCCTCACAGGAATCCTTCAAGGCACTATGATTATCTCCATTTTAGGATCAAGAAAATGGAGGCAGACAGAGGTTAAATGACATGCTTAAGGTCACCCAGCTGGTAAATTGCATTTGAACTCAGGTCTTTCTGACTCCAGGCCCAGTGCTTTATTCACTGAGACACCTGGCTGCCAAAATAAGATCACTAAAAATTGAAACTGGTTAAATTTGAACAGAGAGGCAATGGCAAGTACGAACAGACCATAAACTTGTGACAACAATGATCAAAAAATAATACCAAATAGGAAAAAAAAAATAAAACTGGAAAAATGTATAATGAAAACATTTCCAATGTAAACAAAATTCAATAAGCTATTAATACTGGAGAAATAGGTAAAAGAACATTCATTAAAATAAACTATCATGATTTCATAAGAGATTTTAGCAAATGGAAATTAATTACCACATTGAAAATAACAAAAAACTCTAAAACCTGTCTTAGCCATCAAACACATGATCTCCTTGCTAAGAAGGGAGCTATGGTAGCTAAAGGCAGTACAAGTTTAGAATATCAGCTTGTCTGAATAATCCTCTAGGTTGGGAGCTGTACAAGGTTATGGGTAGTGTCATCTCAAAAAGAAACAATGCAGAAAAATGCAAGCTTACACAAAATATGCTAAATAACTTAAATAGATATAGACCCATTGATGGATTAGAAATTGCAAATTAGACATGTTTTCAGACATGGTCTAGGTGTTGATTTAACTTTCTTTGTTATAAGAAGGAATATTACATAGTAGTAGAAATGCAAGACAAGGAAGGAAGGAAGGACGGAAGGAAGGCAGGCAGGCAGGAAGGAAGGAAGGCAGGAAGGAAGGAAAGGAGGGAGAAGAAAGGAAAGGAAGGAGAAGAAAGGAAAGGAAGGAGAAGAAAGGAAAGGAGGGAGAAGAAAGGAAAGGAGGGAGGGAGGAAGGGAAAAAGGAAGGAAAGAAGAGAAGGAGGAAAAGAAAAGACATCAATAAAATTTTCCAAAATGCACAGATGAAAACAAATAGAAGTTCAGATGAAGAAATCCAATTTTGTTACCGTTGTGTTAAAGTTATCATTTGCTGAAAAGCTTTATGTAACAGAAGCTCCCATTTCCCGAGTTAATCCTCCTCTTATTCCTTTTACATTGAAATATCCATTGATCATCAATTTCATAACCTAAAAAAATGATGTTTTGAAAAGAACAATTTAATCTACATTATCCTAAAAAGACTTTTGGAGGAACTTGGAAGGATAAAAAATATGAAGAATGAAAAAGAACCTTCAAGGCTGCCATAACAAGCTTGTCTTTCAGGCAATAATAATGGAGCCACCACCTTTGGACTCTCCCATCCCAGTCCCTAGTGTGTGACATGAAAAAATAGAAACAGCACTAAGAAAACAGATATGGGAAGAGATATTAGATTAGACCACATGCATGTGTTCATTCTAGAAGCAACACAATTTGAGTGTGCTGAGAGATCAGTCTCAAGATAACTGAAGAAGAAACAGATACCAATAGCTTGCTAAAGCTCATGAAACAGTTCAAAAGAAGATGGTTGATAATATTTTAGTAACTATAGACCTATGTGACCACTGCTCGATTTCTTTGAAATATTTGCAATAATAGTCTCAATACACATTGAGGTCATGAAGGTAGAAGGAAACAGAACTGTTTTTGAAAAAGTTATTTTTGAACAATGGTCTACATCTATGGTCACACAGCTGATTGAATTATGCTTTTTGATTGTCGATTATTAAAAAGGAGTGAGGGAAAGGGGACTTTTATCTCACAGAACAAGATATCACCTTAAAGGCTTCATTAAAGTCTTACAAGATACATTGAAAGATGCAAAGGTAAATTTAGTTGGATGGGAATCATTATTAATATCAAGGAAGGCCCAAAGCAAGGACTGGAGATTGCCACTTTCATGGAGAATGTCCAATACAGGTCCAGATAGAAAAGAACCTCCTTTTAGACGACAAGTTCCTCCAGCTGCTTCTTTTTATTTCTAACATGATGCTGACTGCATCAAGATCTGGATTTTTTTTTAAGCTTCTGTGTTGAGGCTATGTGGGTCAGTAGAAATTATTAAAAGAGAGTTTCTTTAACTATTCACACAAGAAAAACAAAGTGGATTAAGGATGTTTATGTCCAGATTGTTACATTTGATTTTGAAAACTGGTAGATATCATCCATTAGTACACACACACACACACACACACACACACACACACCTTAGACAGATTCCACATATAGACAGTGGCACAGGTCAGTAATTGAGTAGGACTAGGAGAGAGGACAGATGTGCCTTTGGGACATTATACAGTGCTTTTATTGATTATAAATTTCTCTCTGACACCAGTGTCCATTTTTTAATATCAATATTTTTTTCTAGTGACTCTGTATGGCTCTGAATCAATCAAACAAGCATTTATTAAGCCCCCTCCTTTGTGCTGGGTGTCGGGCTAGTGCCTGCAGCTACAAAGACAAATAAAGCAGGGAAACATGGGAAGCCAGGCTGAGGAGTCAAAGTTTGAGGTGATTTGAAGGCAAGGAGAAGAATTGGTGACACAGGATGGGGAGGGCAAAGAGATCAACAGATTTGAGAATTGGGCAGATCCAGTAGCAGAAAAAGGTCTATCATCAAGAAAGGAGATGGAGCAGTCAGGCAGCAAGAAGGAACGTATGGGCTGGCCACCACCAAGACTCCATTAGTGCCCATTTGAGAGGAGAGAGAGAGGCCAGGAGATTGGTGAATGCCTACTATGCACCAGGTAGTGTGCTACTATGCACCAGGTAGTGTGCTATGTGCTAAAGAGAGTCCCAGTTCTCAAGGATCTGACAGTCTAATATCAACAACCTATGACATCGAGATACAAATAAAATATACACAGGATAAATTGGAGATAATAAGAGAGGGAAGGGCCAGGGGTGGGGAACCAGCAGCCTCAAGGCCACATGGCCCTTCTAGATCCTAGGCTCTGTGAAGTTTGGATTCAGTCACAGGGCCACACCCAAGGACCTAGAAGGCCACATGTGGCCATGAGGCTGCCGGTTCCCTACCCCTGGACTAGCAGAAAGGAATGACTTCCTTTCAAAAGTTGAATTTTATCTGGGACTCAAAGGAAGCTAGAGAAGATAGGAAATAGACAGAAAGAAAGAATTAGAGGATTGGGAAATATTCCGGCCAGTAAAGAGGCCCAGGGTCTAGAGATGGAAGGTCCTGTGTGAAGAGCAGCCCAGGGGTCAGTGTCACTGCATCATGCAGTACATGGAGAGGAATAAAGTGTAAGATGACCGGACAAGTAGAAAGGAGCTAGGTCACGAAGGGCTTTACAAGACCCTGAGAAGCCTTGGGGGAGCTTTACTGGGGGATCTGGGCCACAGTCACACCAAAGAAGAAGCCATGCATGAGCTACCCTCTACACTATTGGATGAACCCCTCTATTGATTAGGTCATAATTCCATTGACATTTTAAAGGGATGTCGAGGGAACTGTGATCACAAAAGTCAAGCCTAGGGTCATAGCAATAAATTCATTAATTACTAAGCACATATATATTAATAGACAAAATTAATTAACTAATTAAAGATTAAAGATGATTTTCCACAACTTTTAAAAGGCTTGTCAGGAAGTTAGATCAAGAGAATATCATAGTTATAGTTTACGTAGATCTTGGTAAAGAACCTGACAGGGATGTTCAGTTTTTCTTAGAGAAACTTTGGAGCTAAATGGACTAGAAACTATTAATTTGTTGAATCATGAACCAATTGAATGGGTAAAGGGCAGGTTAATAGTTCCATGTCAGCTTGGAAGGAAGTGTTTACTGCAGTGCCCCATGGGGCTACCATCGTATTCTATTTAACATTTTTATCAATAATTTGCATAAGAGTATCAACGGCATGCCCACCAACATTTCCGGATAATGCAAAGCAGGAGAGCTTGCATGTTGGTTGACGGAGTGAGTATCCCAAAAGATCTTAAAAGTCTAGAGCATTAGTCAGTCAATAAAAACTTATTCACCATTTGCTATATGCTAGTCACCATGTTAATACAAAAATAAAATCAGTCTTTACCATTAATGGGCTTATATTCTAATAGGGAAGGCTACATATAAATAGATCAGTACATACAAAATGAATACAGAGTTGATAGAAGGTAGCTGTATAAAGAAGTACCCTAGCCTCGATGGGAGCCAATAAAAGCTTCATGCAGAAGATAGCACTTGAACAGACTATGGTCACTAAAAGTGACCATTTAGAAAGGAAAGTAGAGTGGTCCAGGAATGGGGGAGCATCTTATACAAGGAACAGCAAGGAAGCCGGTAGCACTGGACTGTGGAATATATTGTGTGGAGGACAGTTGTCACGAAAAGACCAAACAGGTAAAAGCCAGGTTCCAAAGAGCTTTAAATATCAAATGGAGAAGTAAACATTTGATCCTAGTTTTAACAGGGAGCCAATGGATTATATTGAGTAGAAATGGTGACGTGGTCAAAGCAATGCTTTGGAAAATCACTTTAGCAGCTGTGTGTGGGATGGAGTAGTGTACGGAAAGACTTTTGGTAGGAAATCTAATTAGAAGGTTATTTAAAATAGTCCAAGTGAAACGTCTTCTTCTCCAGGTTGTTCCCTTTCTATTTGCTGATCACTGACCTGTACAAAGAAAAGTGATGACCTATTTTGATGTCTTCTACCAATATTATCTCACTTGGTACAAGAATTAAGTAACTAAATGGATTGCTATGATCAACAGACTATAAACCACTAGTGGGGGCCCTTTGTAATATGTCAGGGCCCATACAAACTTTAGCTGAAAATTAGACCTTTTTATCTTATTTCAAATTATTTGTGCTTCATTTTCTACTTATATGTTTTCCCTAGTGATCTGAGAGAAACAAACAAAAAAAATGGAGAAGTACGTCCATTGAAGAGTTTCTAAATATCTGTTAAGTGTAGGGATCAGTCCAAGCACATTAAGATTCTATTTTCCCCTACAAGTGTTTGCTGCAGATGACCCCCACTGATCTTAAATATATTTCTGTTTCTGTGACTGAATAGAGGTTTTCCGTACAGCATGTTCTAATGGTACTCTGGCCTTTAGCCAACAAGGGACTGAATAAGGCTATTTTTAAAATACAGAAACTGGGAACAGCTGCAGCAATCAAATTTGATAAAAACAGAGAGGAACTTTGCTTTTTTTACAATTTGTCCAAGTTTAGACTTCTTTCATAGAACTGCTTTTGTTCTGTTGGGTGAAGGGGTATAAGACCAAGACAGTGGAGCCCTTTTAAACAAATAACTTTTAAAAGAACACAGCTTAAAGGAACACTTTTCTGTGCACCAGCAAGATCAATGCGATAGTATTTCAAATTGTGAGAAGAATATGTCTCTTATTTATTTTTTAAAGGAGGGAGAGAGAATCCATGATGTCAGCCGGGCTTCCAATAAAAGAGAATTTGGGCCTCTCCCCATAGTGAGTCTATGAAAGGAGAGATGAAACTTTCGGGTTCCCAACGGTGAAAAGATGGCATTTGAACATCTCCTGTGTTCTCAGGAATGGTTAAGGATGAGGGTAATTTGAATGTTCCATTTCTGCTTTTCACGTTACTATTTGTCATGAAAGTTTCCAAACTAAAACAACCAATTAATATCAATGTGGTGCTTTTGTAAAGTGAAAATGACATGGTCTTGAGATTTTCACAGAGCCCCTTTTGTCCGCATCCTTCCCAACATGCCTGTGGACAGGGGCTTATTCTCTTTTCTTTCTTTCTTTCTTTCTTTCTTTCTTTCTTTCTTTCTTTCTTTCTTTCTTTCTTTCTTTCTTTCTTTCTTTCTTTCTTTCTTTCTGTCTTTCTTTCTCTCTCTCTCTCTCCCTTTATTATCCCAGCTCCTTGGAAACTTGTCAGTACATGATTAATAACAGTCTTGAGGGGAATACAATTGGAGAGTTCTCATGTACAGTAGTAAGTAGGTTGTGAGTACTACCTTCTAAGTGATTTCATGCAAGGGATGAATTTCTCGACTAACTTCATAAGTGACGTAGGCCAAAGGAGATTGTATTTCATATACGCATTTACAAATGACATTAATTTGAAAATCTCATCCAAATAAAACTACTTATGTCAACATTAATTCTGTTTGGTAACCCAAGATAGTAATAGAATTCCTTTCTGTGACCATATGGCCACGAAAATAAAATTATCCAATGGCTTACAGAAAAGGCCAGAATCCAGACAGAATGTGACAATCCAGGTGTGTTGTCTGGGTGCCAGTTGATTAACTTGATCACCAAAAGCCCATTAAGTAATGATGTGTGTCTGTGAAAAGGCAGGAAAAATGAGAGATGAGGATATGCAGCCTGCTCTATGTTGGCATTTCTTCCAAAGAAAGAGTTGAGGAACCAAAAACTGTTCATCATTGAACAACCTGCAGGCAATGAGGGTATCAAGCAGGTCTTCAGTATTTGAGACCATTGCTGCTCTTGTCTCTGTCCCTGAAAGCAACCCTGCATTCCTGCATAATGGGCAAGCTAGGGTTGAAGACACCCTCTGTTCTAAGCCAGTCCGGAGGCATTCGTGGTGGGCAGTGAGCCCTGAGCTCAGCAGGTTTCTAGGGACCCCTGGCAAGGCCCCAGATTTGAGACTCCAATCCTATATTTTAACTGGCACTAAAGAGTCCCAGCATGATGATTACTGGGCTTTAATTATATTTCCTCATGTAGCCTCTTCTTTCTGAAGACAAACTGCCCAGAGAGGCAGATTTACCACTGGCCAGCAGTGTTTTTATGCAAATGCTTCTGAGAGACTGCAATCACCCCCAACATAATAGAGTCTTTCAATCTCTTGCCAGGAGTGCAATATTTATATATTACCAAGATAAATTGGATATCCAAAAGAGCTGCATTATGGGTGTGAGAGGGTGGGGGGATTCTCAATGTAAATCATGTTTCCTAATCACTATGTTTTCCCCTCAGTTTAATTTTCAGCCTTTAAGTTCATAAACAAATTCTGAATGTATTATGGTACTTCCCATTTGTTTTGAATACTTCAATGATGCTGAAATAAAGGGACAGTGTCAACATCTCATTACAAGGCAGCCCATTTCTCAAGTGTTCCTGAGAATTGATGTAAAAATGGCCTGACCATTACAGACATTGTCCACCATATAAAATGAATTTTAGAGTCCATTTCTTTGCTTCTTTCTTTCTTTCTTCCTTCCTTCCTTCCTTCCTTCCTTCCTTCCTTCCTTCCTTCCTTTCTTTCTTTCTTTCTTTCTTTCTTTTTTTTCTTCCTTTCTTTGTGTTTTCTTTTTCTTTCTTTCTTTCTTCCTCTCTTTTCTTTCTTCCTTCCTTCCTTCCTTTCTTCCTTTCCTTCTTTCTTTCTCTTTATTTCTTTCTTTATGACTTTCTCATTTCTCTTTCAGTCTCCTTCTCCTTTCTTTTTCTCTCTCTTTTCTTTCTTCTCTTCTTTTTTATTTCTTCCTTCTGTCTCTCTCTCTTCCTTTTCTCTTTTCTTTTGTTCTTTCTTTTTCTTCCTTTCTTTTTTCTTTCTTTCCCTTTAGTTTTCTCTCTTTTTTCTTTCTCTCTTCCTTTTTCTCTTTTTTCTTTCTCCCTTTCTTTTCTTCCTCCCTCCTGTCCCCTCCTGTCCTCTCCTCTCCATTCTTTTCCTTTCCTTTCCTCCTTCTTTGCATTACTGGAACTGCTTAAGTGATAGGCAGCCATGGACTGGCTATCTCCCTAGTGACTTTATCCCCTCCCCAGGAATGAGGGTGAGGGGGTAGATGCCCTCCACAGGCTATTCAGGAACTGCTGACATCAGCCCCCATTCATGAGAGCTTGCTTTGTGGACTGATGGTGCTAATATGAGGAGACACGTGAGGTAGCTGGGTTTATGGAAGAGAGCAGGAGAGGAGCGGTGCTGTGAAAACATTCCCACACACTCGAATGGCCCATTCACAGAGGAAACAAGCAAGTGCCTTCAGCCCTTCCACAAAGCTTAATGAACAAACTTGCCCAAGATGCAGAAGCACCAGTATTTGATGGCCCACACCACCCTTCCCCCACCAGCTCCTTCCGTATTAATAGAATATCCATGTAATAGACCCAGGAGCAACGTAATTAGGGTGGAAGCAACTGCTTTGCCCCATGACACTTGTAAGAACCTAAACAAGGATTCCCAGCATTTTCTCTCTAGGAAAGGAGATTGTTGAGGTATTCTAGGACCCAGGCTAGCCTTAACTGCCAATCTGCCTTAGTTCTGGGGAGTTAACCCAATGTCATCTACGTACCCCCTTCATAAGATTTACTTATGGAAGAGCTGAATCACAGTCTGGGGTGAGACCTAACTACCCACAACATTGCTGGCACTTTCCGGACAAATGGTCACATCTGTTATATGAGAATCACCCTTTAACCCATGCTGCTGGTGTCACAAGTACTGTCCACTTACCCTGGGGTTTTAAAACATTTCTGTGTCTCTTGAATGGGATTTTTCCATCTCATTTGCAGGTGCAACTTTCTATATGTGATATCTCCCATATTAAAGTGTATGTGTATATATGGGGGGGATGGAGGCAGAAAAACAGAAAGAGTCAGAGACAAAGAGACAAAAAAATAGTGACATGAGGACAGAGACAGAGGAGGAGAGACAGTGACAGAGAGAGAAAGACACAAAGGGGCTGGTATTATCACTTTCCTGTTTGTATCTCCAAGTGCTTTACACATAGTAAATGCTTAATAAACGATTTATCCATCCATTCTCTGCATACATGAATAGTCATATCTCAT
The DNA here is from genome assembly GCF_011100635.1 of Trichosurus vulpecula. Taxonomy (NCBI): domain Eukaryota; kingdom Metazoa; phylum Chordata; class Mammalia; order Diprotodontia; family Phalangeridae; genus Trichosurus; species Trichosurus vulpecula. The sequence continues at coordinate 7,483,567 of NC_050577.1, read as the reverse complement.
CTATCTGCTGGACAGGTGATACAGAGATTCAAATTCTGAACTTGGCTTCATGAAGACTGGAGTTGAAATCCTACATCAGACACTCATTATCTCCAGGACCTCAGGAAGCCATTTAACCTCTTGTTCTACTTCCTCATCTGTAAAATGGGGATAATAACAGCTCCTTCCCAGGGTTCTTGTGAGAATCAGATGACATAATACATGATCACATATAAAATGGCACATACTTTGGAAACCTTAAATAGCTATGTAAATGATACGTCTCTGTTGCTGTCGTTGTGGTGGTGGTTATCTGGTACTCTTATCCTCTACACAATTATTAAATGCAATTCTGCTGCTCGGTTACAGTTTATACTAATGGCTTTTCCAAAAAAATTCTGGAGTTTCCCTTACAAAGCAACAATATATGTATGTGTTTTTTTCTATGTTAATTATTTCTAATGGAACTTCAAAATGTCAATGACTTTGTGAATTCACCAATATTCATTTTATCAAATGGCAAAGATAACATCCCTTCCACCCCTCCTCATCTTGCACATCTCTTATCCAGGTTTCTAGCAGGGATATGAATTAGGAGGCTCTTACAAGAGTCTGGAATTGCCATGACAGTGGCCAACATTTTGGTGAACATGGTAGCCTTATTTAAATGCCATGTTTGATATTATTCATCAGAAGGTCATCAAACAATCTTTCGAGGTTCCTGGTAGGATTTTTATGTGTTCTTGAGAGACACCAGGACAGAAGGGAGCCATTAATGGGATGTTTAGTTCCACAAAAATCAAATATAAAATCGCATTTTTTAATGTGGCAATAAGACAGTAGCACATGGGTTGGTGGTTACTTACATTCTTTTGGTTACTTTTTGGGGAGCAGGGGAGAATTAGATCAATTTTTTCCCATGACTTTCATTTTCCTCTCCCTTTCAGATACTTCGAGAATCAATTTCTTGATTCCTTGAAGATTATATGTTGCCATGAGTACAGACTTTCTTGATGTATACTTGATTTTATTCAGCTACTTTCCCCATATTCATTTTCCTTCATTCCATTTCTGCTAAGACTGCCAAGTTAGAGTCTAATTGTAGTGACATTACTATCATTAATGGCAAATAGAGTTTGTTATACAAATATTGACAGATCTTTTCCATTTTCAATCTATTTCTCACCCTTCACATCTAATCCTTCAGTGTCCTTGTGGTAACTATGCTTGCTTAGTTATTTCACTTGCAAAGCTTTCTGTGAACTTGTTTTTTTTTCACTGTTTCTGGATGTTTTATGAGTCAGTATTACTAATAGCCTTCCACCAGCCTCCTCTACACAATTCTATAATCTAATTTACATTCCATACCATATCTTTGTCTGCTGTATCTTATCACTTGTCAAGAAGGTCAGGTGTTTGCTAGACAAAGTGGTTTCTAGACAGTTGATTTCCTTGTTGTGTTGATTGATTTACATAAGTGGAACTTGCTTAGGAAATGGCAATTATATGACATGCTATGTATTATTCCATCCCACTTTTCATTTTCAGCATTGTCTTCTTGTTTACATGTCAGTTTAAAGTAGCATCACATGTCTCTTCTTATTATCTTTTTCACAGAATTTCAAATTTAGAAAGGACTTTAATGACCATCTAATCTTAAAGAGAATCCACCAATTATTTCTTTGTTTCATGCGTACCTTTATCTTTGCTTTAACCAGCTATTGCATGACTATATTCAAATGACTAATTTGGACACAATTTTTATATTAGTAAGTAAATATTTCTTATCTGTTGAAGTAGTATCCAGTTCATTGGTTGGGACGTTATTTTTTCCCATTTTGTGAAGTTTCTCCCAACCCTCTCCTTGAATAAGGTATGCAATGTCAGTGGGAGTATTTCATGATTAATTTTTTTCTTTCTTTCATTTTATTTCATTTTTCAATCAATATGCAATAATCTCTTCCATCCCAATATAAAACAAAGAAAGAAAGGAAGAAAGAGAACCTTTGTAACAAATGTGCAGAGTCAGATAAAACCAATTTCCACATTTGCTATATGAATTGTTTCATTTTGCATTTGAATCTAGGACCTCTCTTTTGGGGTGGGTACCATGCCTTACCATCAGTTCTCTGGAATTATGCTTGGTGATTGTATTGATCAGTGTTCTTTAGCTTGTCAAAGCTGTTTGTCTTTACAAAGTTTTATTATTATATAAATTGTTTTCTTGGTTCTACTCACTTCACTCTATATCATTTTATACCAATTTCCCCAAGTTTATCTGAAACTATTCCTATTGTCATTTTTACAGCATAATAGTATTCTATCCATTCATACACCAATTGATGGGCATCCCATTTCAAACAACCCTCTTCATACTCAATGCTTGTGGAAATCTTCCTAACATACATAGCTTCTGAATCTCATAGATTCAATTCAATTTGATTCAATTCAATTCATTAAGCAATAATTTTGTACCATCTCTGGGACCAGGTACAGTCACAGGACTGGGACAGGCTACAGTCACAGAAGTATAAAAGCCCCTACCCTTGTGGTGCTTATGTTTTCCTGGTCTTATGATTCATCCATGACTGCACTGGCTTGTGGTGCAGGCCAGCCCTTGGCCCCACCCACCTCAAGCTTATTGAGGCCACTGAATAGTATGTGTAGTATTTTATTCTCCTCTTTGTGAGTCTTCTCTTTGCTCACTTGCTGTTAGGCTTATCTCATAGTGATGGCAGAATGTCTGCCCCCTCAAGAAGGGGGACTTGCTTCTTTTTAGCCCTCCTTATATTTCTGCTGCAGATATAACTGTGGAGATGTTGCCTCTTTCAGTCCCCTACCTACCTACCTCCCTCTAAATTTCCATTTGATAATAATCTCTTTGACACCAGGTGCTATGGAACACTTGTCTGAGGAGTATTGGCACTAATGTGTGTCTCTGGGTGTGTGAATGTATGTGAGTGTATATGTATGTGTGTGTCCCGGATCTCCACATAGTAGTTATTCAGTGCAACACAATTTCAAACCTTTTTAACTTGCCTCCTAGGAGTCAGGTGATGGATCAACCAAGATTAAAATGGCCCCATCATGGCCCTGTTAAATCTATTTACAACTAGGGAGAAAAATGGGAATGGGTCAGGGTCAGGGTCTGGGATTTCATTGCTGCAGAGAACCCCCTGGGCAAGGAAGCTTCTTCTCCCAGTAAATTATCAGCTCATTTTCTTCAGTGAGAGAAAAGCAAAATGAAATGCCCAGAGTCACAAGTCCAGAATATGTCTTCCAGTTTCCTGGGCAGTTCTCAATAGAATACACACACTGAATAATGACAGGTAATTGTGATGAGGCATTGCCAAGATCCATATAGAGTCTTCTACAAAAACTTGAATGAAGAGAGCTCATTTTCAGTTGGAGAAATCAGGAAAGGTTTCATGGAGGAGGTGGTACCTAGATGGGGCCAATCTGGCAATCATGAATGAATAGCAGGTAAGCTCTTTGAAAAAAAAATCTCCTTCATCTGGTGTTTATAGAGTCTGTGGTGGCCAAATCTGACTAGCTCAGTGCTTCTTCCCAGGGTACATGGCTCTTCCATAATAGAAATCAGGCAGCATGGGCATGTCATGCCTTTTTGTTCTCTGAATGCCAGGCTACATTCCACAAGATGCTTGTGCCCACACTCAGTCTGCCTAAGCCAGGCCCCCTCTTCTGTTCTATTGCATGTGGCAGTCTAGAGCAATTACAGAAGGAGAAATTATCTCGGACTGCTGGACTGGCAAAGTCAAGTGATGGCACCAGAGAAGAAGTGTTCACCCTCTACACTTCTCTATGGCAACATTTTCTATTACCAAAGCCCCACAACATCGATGGAAAGGCTGAGGCAGGGTTCATGGGCACTGAAAAGTAAGAGGCTGCTGCTGGTCCTCCTCGCACCCAGAAACAATGAGCCAGCAACTAAATACAAAGAATAATTAGTCAAAGTAGGAAACAGCTAGATCGGCGGCTTCTTTCCTCTGCCTTGGGGTAAGGTCAAGGCAAATATCTGCCAAGCTGCTCCTCCCCACCCCCAGGCTCTGCCCTGCTTCCTCTCCTACAAATACAAACACCAGCAGGAAGTTTCTTATGCCATTGCTTGCTGTGTCCCAGAGTCTCCAAGTCTCCACCTCCTTAGGTGGTTTAAGGGAATGCTTCATGCCATATATCAAGGTCACACTTTGTACCCCTGTCTCTCTTCTGTACTTCTATCCACAGTGTGTAGTGTGGTACCTGGCACATAGTAGGTACTTCATAAATCCTGCTTCATTTATTCATTTTCTTGCCTTAAATACAATTATTAGGGAGGGCTCTGGTCAACGTCATGATGCCCCTAGTGGTCAGGTTCTCTATTGAGATTTTGGATGAAGAGAACGGAAGTGCTGAAAGGGACAAGCAAGGGGTTGTGTCAGTGAGGAGGTATTTACAAAGTCAAACACAGATCATGTTTTCTAGCATGACCCAAATGTTAGGTCCATGATGTTGCTTTCTCCTTCAAATGCATTTCATGGCCCTTGGGTGACCACTTCTCTTGGAATTAGAAGATCTGGTTGGACATCTCCACTCTCCTATCTACTGTCAGGGTGGGCTTTGACCTTGAGTAGCTGCCTCCCCTTCTAGGCCTCAGTTGTCTGATCTGTAAACTGAGGAGGTGGGACTAGATGAGAGATTCCTTTGCTCCAGAGTCTAGGTTCTGAGTCCCTTGGGACACTTGGACAAATGCATTTACTCCTTAAATGCCTGCTATAGTTCATTGAAGGAAATTGAGGCAATCTTCAACACAGAGACCTGATTGGCACCTGGATGATCTGTATGAGTGCCAAGGCCTTTCAGATGCTTTCAGGACCAGGGTCTTAGTGCCCAGGAGATCCTCCAGGGTACTCAGTGACTTAATGGTTTTCCTAATGTCTGAAATGAACACCTAGCAAATTAACCCATTTCATAGGGCGACTTGCCTGATCTGGGGCTCCACTAATCCTGTTGAACAACCATGTATTGAAGCCTTACTCTGTGCACTGAGGGTATAAATGAAAGACAAGGAAAGCTCCTGGCCTCAAAAAGCCTTTTATTCTACTGGGCAGATACAGCACATAATTAAATAAGCAGAGGCAGTTTGGTGGTGCCATAATGGATAGAGCACGAGCCATGGAGTTGTGGGGCCTGAGTTCAAATTCAGTCTTAGACACTTACTAGCTGTGTGATCCTGTGCAAGTCACTTAGCCCTGTTTGCCTCAGTTTCCTCATCTGTAAAATGAACTGGAGAAGGAAACAAGAAACTGATCCAGTATCTCTGCCAGGAAAACCCCACATGGGATCACGAGGAGTTGGACACAACCGAAAAGACTCAAAAACAATAACAACCGATAAGCCCGGCAATGTTTAGAGAGAGAGCCCTTAAAATCGGGACTCTTCAGAAAGGCTTTCTGTAGGTGGCGTCATTCAAGCAAAGCCTTCAGTGGATACAAGGAGTCTGAGAGGCAGACTTGAGGAGGGCTGGATTCCAGGCTAAGGAGGCAGTAGGAGTGTCATGTTTGGGACCATCAAATAGACCGATTTGGCCAGAGGGCAGAGTTCAGGAAGGGCAGTCCTATGGATTGGGTCCGTAAAGGCAGACTAGAGCCAGGCCGAGAGGGGTTTCTGATGTCAAGCTGAGCAGTATATATTTGATAGGCAGTAGGAGCTGGTGAAGATTCTTGGAGTGGGAATTGGCACAGACAGACCTCAACTGAAATGGGAAGCTAGCCGCAGGCTGGATTCTGGCAGAGCGCGAGAAGGACTGATGCTTTTATCAGCTTCACGTTCAGGAGCCCTGAGATTGTTGTCCTCCGGACAGAACCTGATCCTCTCTCATAGCTTGCTACACTCAGATTTGGAGACATTCCCATAGCCCAAAGTCAGTTTGCCCTCCCTGCATTTATGGCCAAGTGAGGATTTGTGGCTTGTGATCAGCAGTGAGATCTGTTTAGAGTATAGTAATTTGTTATTTGGGAAAAAAAGATTCCTGGTCACCCAATGAGTGGGAGGGGACAGCGTCCTGCCAGAAGCTTTCAAATGTTCCCTCTGCTTGTCATGTTCTCCGTGTTATTTGACTGAAGAAAGATGGAGAAGTTTAGAACTTTGTAAACCCACAAGGAGCTGTCTTCATTATTGCTTATTAACCAGGATGGGTAATTGATTTCCCTGGCATTTTAGCAGGGAGAAAAACAAAGGCAAATGAAAAGAAAGAAGAAATGAGAAGGAGGGTGTTAGACAGTGGCAATCTGGTGTGGGCGTAGCAGACTCCCTGTGTGATTCACGGAACAGTCAGGGCACACAGACCAACTGCATCTTCTCTCCAGAGGCTGTGCTCAGACTCTCTGAAGACCGGCTCCCTAAGCTAACTTCAGCTCAATGACAACAAGGAAGGCCTGGCCGCCCCTCTGGCTGGCTTGCTAGGTCTCACATGGGCTCCCATCTGGGGGCCTGACAGCCCCCACGTGGAGCGCTCCGGCTGCCGTATCCCTAACAGACACCGATACTAACAGCCAGCCTATAAAGCGAGGCACATTTGATGCGGGCTACAGCTGAAAGAATATGTTTCCATTCCCTGTCCATCTGTTCTTGGCAGCATAAATTTCTATGAGAGACACAGAACAAGTTTCATGAGAAATGAGCCTAAATCAGTTCTAGGAGAGATGGGGGGAATCTCCAAACCCTCATGATGGGGAGGGGGCCTTCAAGGGCTAGAAGATGGCTCTCAGACAGAGAGGAAGAGAGAAGGGGTCATTTCCTTTTTCAAAACACTATTACATGCCCTGGTGGAATCTCACATTATCTTGGGACAGGCTCGCTTCAAAAGAATGTACTTTGGACACATGTCTGCTTTGAAGGTATTTCACAAATCAGCCAATGATGACTGCTGTCTACTGGAGCCATCTTTTGCTGAGGACCAGTTCCTCAAATATCCCGTGGTCTGCAAAACGGAGTCATTTGCAGGGCCAACCACCATGGTGCAATATCCCTGAGGCTTCTATTTAGGGAGTACAGATGTGGGGGAGGGAGTGACTATAATTATAGTGTCCCATATTCACTTTCATACACAATCACTCTATGAGTTGTCTTTGATTGACTGTCTTTCCTTTGATACAATCAGAAGCTCACTGTGCAGAATGTGGACGGAAATGACTATGATTTTAAACACACAAAAAATCAATAAAATGCAAAGGGTAGTAATGTGGAATAAGTTAGAAAAGGGAGGCTGCAATGAAGGTGACAAAGGACTTTAAAAGCTAAACTTAGAGGCACTACAGAGCCATTGAAGGTGGTTGACACATACTGTGCTTTAGGGAGATGATTTTGGCAACAATTTGAGGACCCATTGGAGAGAAAAGAAACTGGATGTGGGGAGACCAATGTGGAAACTATTGCTACAGTCTTGACAAGTGGTACTAAGGCCCTGAACCAGGGCAGTGGCTGGGGTTAGGGAAGAGAAGTGGACAAATAGGAGATGTCAGTCGTCCAATAAGCTTAAGCACCGGTTATGTGTCAGGCACTGTGCTAAGTTCCAGGAATACAAAAAGAGACAAAAGACAGTCACTGCCTTCAAGGACCTCTCAGTCTGATGGGAGAGACAACAGGCAAATGTGCATAATGAGCTACACACAGGAGAAATAAGAATTAAACAGGGAAAGTTCTAGAATGAAGAGGGATTAGAGAAGGCTTCCTTTAGAAGGTGGGATTTTAGTTGTGACTTAAAGGAAGCCGGGGATGTCAGTAGTGAGAGTGGAAGAGGAAGAGAGAGTTCCCTGCATGAGAGACAGCCTAAAAAAATGCCTGTCAGGGGAAGGAAATATGGACACGGCCAAGAGGCACTGAATGGACCACGTGTTGATGAGTGCTTGGTGGGGAGTTAATTCGCAAGAAGATTGGAAAAGTAGATGTTTTGGGAGGTAGAATCCACAATGGCAATGTATTTTAGGGAGGTTATAATATTTAAAATTAGAGATTTAGACTAGATAGAAAGCCACTTCCAGCTCTAAAAATATCATTATAGGTATTAGTACAGTTGTATTATTGAAAGGCAAATAATAGAGTTAGAAGGGCACCTGGGTGGTACAGTGGCTAGAACTCTAAGCCTGTAGTCAGGAAGACTCATCTCCCCAAATTCATATCTGGCCTCAGACACTTCCAGCTGTGTTACCCTGGGTTAGTCATTTAATCCTATGTGCCTCAGTTTCCTCATCTGTCAAATGACTGGAGAAGAAAATGGCAAAATACTCCAATATCTTTGCCAACAAAACCCCAAATGGTGTCACCAAGTGTCAGATATGAGTGAAAAAATGACTGAATGGAGAGTTAGAAGGGATCTGAGAGCTTGTCCTAATCTAATCCTCCTTACAATATAGGAATTTAAATTCATTTCATTATTTCATTCATTCAACAATATTCCACTTAGCCCCTATCAGAAATTACCATTCATGCCATTCCTGGCTAAAGAAAATAATGATGGCTTCCTGTACTTCTACTACTTCTATAGTACTCTGCTTGACATTCAAAGCCTTTCACAATCTGGCTCTGGCTCACCTTTTGAGGGTGATTGCATGGTACTTCTCAGATTCTACATCCTATGCAAGCCTGTCGGTTTTCTCTCCTTACATGGTACCCCATTTCCCACATCTATAACTTTGCACTTCTATGCCCCATCCCTGGCATGCATCCTTTCTGCTTGCCACCTTCTAGGATCCCTAGACTTCTTGAAGGTTCAGCTCAAGCTTCCTCTCCTCTGTGAGGTTTACCTTTTTCCTCCCTAGTACCAGTAACCTTCCCACTGGATATGTGAATTTCCTTGGATAGATTTGCATTTACCTCTCAGTTCATCTTCAACCCCAAACAGAATGTAAGCTCCTCCAGACTAGAGAATGATCTTACATATATATATATATATATATATATGTATATATATATGTATGTATGTATGTATGTATGTATGTATGTATGTATGTATATATGTATGTATGTATGTATATGTATATTATTGGCATCCTTACCTCTTAGCACAGTACTTGGTACATAGTAGGAGGTTAATAAATGCTTATTGAATGAATGTATGAATGAGTCATCTGTAAATGCCCTGCTGGTACTAATTATACTTGCCAGACATGAAACATTTATTTTGGAGAAAAATAGAATTGAAAAGAGTTCTGTGAGTGAGCATAAAGCGCTCAGTGAACCATGAGTGGCCGAGAAAAGGCCAGCTGTCTGTCATTCATCCCCATCATCCTCATTACTGTTATTGATTGTCTGAAGCCAGACCTCCCAGGCAAACCTTCCTAATGACTGGACACCAAGGAAGGATCTCCGAGTCGCTCCTTCTTACAAAGCCTTTGGTTGGGATCCCTGGGGAAGGAAGCAGGACCCGGGCAAGAGCCTGGGAGGGTCTTAAGACACCTCTACTGTTCCAAATGTGGTAGTCCCAACAGAGCAGTAAGCTGTGAACCACAGGGGAGGGAGGAGGCTGTGATTCTAGCCCTAGTTTCTGTTGTGTGTGACCTTGGGTGAATCCCTGATACTCTCTGGGCCTGAGAGTCTTTATCTGTAAAACTAAGACATTAGAACAGAGGAGCTCTAAGAATTCAGCAACATAAGTGGACCTCTCTGATGACGATGTATGTTTCACCTTTGGTTTTTACTGTTGAAACTCATGGCTTTTTGCCAGATTTCTAACGTTGGGGACGTATACATATACACAAATTTGCACATATTAAGAGCTCACCTTTTACAAAGTAGGGTTATATTTGTATAGCCCATTCCTTACCACAACCCTGTGCAATATACATATTGTCACCCCCATTTTTCAGTTGAGGAAACTGAGTCACAGTGAAGTAATTACACAATTCATGAGTGAGTGGTTGGTAGAGGAAGCAAACCCAAGTCCTCTGCCTCCCAGGTGAGCACAGCACCCACTAGGTCTTCTTGCTACTCTTGTGACTAATATTGTTGGTTAATATTAAAAACTACTCCTGGTCTACTTTCTTGGCATTATCAGGCTACTGATTGTCTCACTTGACTCAGGATCAATGGTGATCGGGGTGAGTGGGGCCTCCTTGGCTCATGGGTTCAGGTAAGCTGGCAGTCATAGGAAGAAATGAGGGTATCTTCCTGCCCCTCATTTTTCCCCTAGCCAGAAAATACTCTTTTTAGTCTTAGCCCCCCATGTCCATGCCCAAATATGGAGCTATGTCCTTGGGCCAACCAGGTCCACCTGGAACCTAATGGAAGGTTTGTTTGTTCGTTTTTTAATTTCAGATCTGAGTGATCAGCTGTTGGAGGTGGTTGGTCTAGAAGGAGCCATGGAAATGGGACAGATTTACACTGGCCTGAAGAGTGCTGGTCGCCGCCTGGCTCAGTGCTCCTCTGTGGTCATTAGGTAATTTTCCTTCCATTTCTAACACTTCATGGTCCCCATTCTCAATGGCCATCTGGCAGTATCTGTCAACCTGGCCAGTCCATGGCCCTGAATGACCCAGGACAAGGGTTGAAGGGAAAGTAGATCCTCTTTAGTGATACAAATCAGTTGTTGAATCATGGGCCAGAAATAGGGAAGTATGCCTGGGCTAATGACCTCAGCAGTCCTTCTTGGTTACCAAGGTACCCATTCAGCTCACTAATGCCCATCTTCCCTCTTCTAAAATACCAACAAAAGAATCAGGCAAAGAGTTGCTGCTGCCTCATTGATGGTTTGAGCTGGTTCTCCTTTGTATCCCCAACATGCTGCCAAGTACCTGGCTGACAGCAGGCACTTAAGAAATGCTTATTGATTGACTGCAATTATTAAAGCAAGATGGAATGAGTAAGGATTGGTAGAGGTTGCTCTATCACTTACTGTTTGTGTGGCCTTGGAGAAGTCCATTGACTTTTCTGGGCCTCAGTTTCCTCCTTTGTAAAATGAAAGAGCTGGACTCGATATATGAGGGTCATTCAAGCTCTAAATCTATGACCCTCAAAATGTTAAGGAGTTCACTACTTCTGAAGAGCTTTCCAAAAGTCATAATAGGTTAAAAATATTCCTGGAAATAACACGTATTCAACCTGGAAGCCAAGCCTTAAAAATGAAAAAAGAGCTATTTAAAGGCTGGAAGCTTTTACCATCCCTGGACCAGGGCATTCCACCTAGGATGGGCAGATAGCTTTAAATAAGCTAGTTTCCTGCCAGTTTGAGTGTATCATTTCAGCCGATGCTGACAACAAAATACAAAGCCCAGTTAAATAAGTAGGTAACAGGCAGGAAGTGCCATTCAGTTACTAATCAGTTGTTTTTCAGAAACTGGTTTCTAAATCACTTGTTTGGGATGTGGAAAACCTTGTCCCAGAGAAACGTTACCCATGATGCTGAGGTTCCCATCTAGGCTCCCAGTGTGTTTCACCCAAAAGTTAAAAGAAATTTAAATGGGTCAGTTCAAAGACAAAGGGTCAACTATGACCTACTGCACTTCAGCCTCCTCCTCTCCCTCCCCCTCCTCTCCCTCCTCCTCCTCTCCCTCCTCGTCCTCCTCCTCCTCTTCCTCCTCCTCCTCCTCCTCCTCCTCCTGCTCCTCCTGCTCCTCCTCTTCCTCCTCCTCCTCCTAGTCTTCTTCCTTCTCCTCCTCCTCCTCCTCCTCCCCCCCTCCTTCTCCCCCTCCTCCCCCTCCTCCTCCTCCCCCTCTTCCTCCTCTTCCCCCTCTTCCTCCTCCTCTTCTCCTTCTCCTCCTCCTCCTCCTCCCCCTCCCCCTCCTCTCCCTCCTCCTCCTCTTTCCCCTCTTCCTCCTCCTCCTCCTCCCCCTCCTCCTCCTCCTCCTCCTCCCCCTCCTTCTCCCCCTCCTCCTCCCCCCTTCATCTTCCTCCTCCTCCTCCTCCTCCCCCTCCTTCTCCCCCTCCTCCTCCCCCTCCTTCTCCCCCTCCTCCTCCCCCTCTTCATCTTCTACCTCCTCCTCCTCCCCCTCCTTCTCCTCCTCCTCCTCCTCCTCCTCCTCCCCCTCCTCCTCCCCCTCCTCCCCCTCCTCCTCCCCCTCCTCCCCCTCTTCATCTTCCCCCCCCTCCCCCTCCTCCTCTCCCTCCCCCACTTCCGCTCACCCTGTCGCTTCCCCCAGAATGTTGCAGATACATAAGTGAGCTTTTTCTGAACTGGAGCGGGAAGGCCCTTCCTTTCCCACTGGCACACTGACAACAGTGACTATGGAGTCCTTCAGAAATCGCCCTTGTCAAGGGAGAGGCATCCTGCAGAAGGTCGCGCCTAGAGAGACGCTCACAACAGATGCTCACTCTCCTGATAGAGAATCTCTCATTAGAGAGAAGTGTGTATGTGTGTGTAGGTAGGGGCCAGGACAGGAAGAGATCACACACATACATGTATGTATATATATATGTATATATAAATATGTAGAGATATCAATTTATAAGTAGATGTAAATATTTATATGTGTGTATGGCATGGCTGACGTGTCATTTAATTGACCTTAGTAGCAGAGCAGGAATTATTTTATCCCCTGGATATTCCCAGGTTGTTTCATTCCTCGCCATGCATGTTTGTGTGTATGCACACATAGGTGACTATACATGCATGTATGCATTATACACACATATTCACACAAACATCTATGTGTACGCAAGTATACATACACAGCCATGCCTCAAGCATTGCCCTGGCCTGGCCTGAGATTCCAGCTGATCTCGTAGATCACTTTGCACTTGCACTGTGGAGGCAGCAGGTCATAGTGGGGAAGAGTACAGGAGGCCTAGACTGGCACAAATGCTGAGGTCCAAGTCTCCTTTCCCTTGTGTGTAAGATGGATCTGCTCCGGGGTTGCTGGGAGGATCAAGCATTCCAGTCAAGAATCTCTCTAGATACCATCAAGAGCTACAGAAGTGGCAGCTGGGATTGCTACATTGGGCAGAAGAGGAAGCTTAGATTCCATGAAGCCCAAACTCCTCATTTGACAAATGAGGGTACTGAGTCTCAGAGAAAGAAATGAGTTGCCCCTAGCAAGTGGCAAAGCCTTGGCTCGGACCCTGGCACCCAGGCTCTCATACAGCTGCTCTTCATACCTACCCTGTTGTCTGTCTTGCTCCTTGTCTGTGGCATAGAGAAGGGACCTCTGATTTCATTGGCATAAAGAATGCCCAGGTGAGGAAACTCCATCTACTGCTGCAGATTGGCATCCTTTCTTCCACTTCTGGTCTTAGAGAATGGCCTAGGGCATTGAGAAATGATGCCTTGCAGGTCTCCTGCCTTAGAGACCTGCTACCTCATTCATTACTACACTACCCCTTATATCCACAGGAGGGGAATTTATCTCCTTGGCCCACAGTTCCCATGTCATAACCAAATGTTCTCAGTGGTCCCTGGCTACCATGAGAGTCATGGATTGGCAAAGGGCTCCTTTCAGGTTGGCCAAGGGCCCTTCTCTAGGGCAACTCACCTAATAGCAGGTCCCTTTTGGTGGCAGAGGAAACTCATGACTTTGAGATCATGGACTTTACTGGGTCAGTTCCTTCTCTGCCCACCTGCATTGGATCTGTCCTTTTGAGCCTGCATCTTGACTGTGATTTTTGTTGTTCACCAATACTTGTGTTACTGATAAAATGTTTCCTTCCAGGACAAGCAAATCCCTGCCGATGCAGATTGATGGGGAGCCATGGATGCAGACCCCATGTACTGTGAGTACTCATTGTTATCAACAGTTTGGGGATCTTCTGCCTGTCTAGGAATAACAACTTTGTTCATACTTGTTTGGAGAGGGGAAGGGAAGGAGGTTATTTTGAGATGTTTTCAGAATAGCTGATTCCTTCATTTGCTCTGTTGCACCAAGAGCTTCCTTCAGTGTTTCCCTGTGAGGTGGAGGTGACCCTGAGAGTTTCAAAGTTAAGTGGTAAGAGCAAAGCGGTGGTAACTAGGAATTCTGGCCCCCAGGCCAAGGTCTGTTGGGATTTGCAACATAGTTACCATGGGAGCCCTGTACCCTGTTCATCACACATCAGATGGGACCTATCCATTAGACCAAGTAACAAGCAGATAGGTAGAAAACAAAATGTAAGCATAAAAAAGTCTTTGGGTGTGGAGATAAAATGTAGTGTGGTGGAAATGTGACTGCTATTCAATTGAGAAGCTCTGGGTTCGAATCCCTGCTGTCCTACTAATTTTTTTCTACGTGGCATGGAACAAATAATTTACTTCACCTGGGCCTCACTGTTAAGCGAAGGGCCTTCAGTCAATACCTCTGAGATTTATTCTGATTAGGAGTTGTAATTCTGCATCCAACCCGTGGCTTTTGCACACTTGCTTCAGTTATTTCGTACTTACCTCTCCCCACCCTCCCCAGCAAGCCTTGGTCCCCTCTTCATGGCAAGTGAAACACAGATCATGTCTGCCATCACATCAAATGTTACATATCCTTCTCGAATGGGTGGGACAATTAACAGACTCTATAAACATAACATGTCCAACTTTGCCTGTGCTTCTTGATCATCCCTGTACCTTTTGATTCATCTTCCCATTCCAGAGAGGTGTATATGAGTGCATTTGTCTAAATCCAGAAAAACCAAGCTCTGCATTTCTCCAACACAAGATCTGAACTAAAGCAACCCTGTAGCAACATGATCTTCATGGAATTCTCCGGTGTTCTTATGAGAACATAAGCAAGGCCAGCATTCCCAGCTGAATTGAGATGCACTTGAGCTGACATCTAATTCTGAAAGCCCACTCTAAAAACTATTTTAGAGCCAGTCCAGAGCTCACTTTGTTCTTTCCTGGTGGAATATGTAAAATGGAAAACCAAACCAAGGCAGCCTCCTTCCTCTCCTCAAACGTTAAAACCTGAGAGTTATGATGATTTAAAAATAAACATCTTTTATAAAGCCATTCGTCAAACTCAAGGCTTAGGGGCAGGAAAAGGCCTGAACTCTGAAAAGGGACCCATGACCTCAAGCTTCCACAGTGATTTTCCCTGAAGGGCTCTTGGATTCCACCTCTCCCAGGCAGCCTGCCTGATAAGTATATCTCATCCCCAACCCCAGCTCCTGGTTATGGAGTGGCTACTGGGGTCCTTAGGGATTATGGGAATCCTGTGCCTGCTCTGCACCTCAAGGATTAAAGGAGTAGCACCTGAAAGGACCCCAGCAGCCACTGAGTCCCTGCCTCACCATTTTACAGATGAGGAAACCAAGGCCCAGAGGAATGAAGTACCTTGCATGGGGAAAAAGAACTAGTCAGTCCCTGAGAAGAGCTTCAAATTCAAGTCTTCCTGACTCTACATGTAGAAAATAGTTCCTCTTTCCTAGCTTCATAGCCAGAAAAAGGGCATTCAAACAGGAATGCATAGAATTCTCTTTAGGCTCATAGCCAGGGTGTGGTTTTGTTGTTTCTCTTCATTCATTGACTCATTCCCTAAATGAGTACTAACTAAGCACCTGCTGTGTTCCAGGTGTCCTGGATGCTGGGGATGCAATGATAAGTAATATGAGTCCTCGATGGACTTGCATTCTACTTGGGAAAACAACATGGACATAGAAGAATAAATGCCAGAACATATACCAAGCAAACAGAGGTTCATTTCAAAGGGCACTAATAGGTGATGGGTGGGGAGGAAGGTTCTCTTCAGTCTGTACCCCAACCCCCAACTTTGATACACAAAGACTTCTCAGTCAAGAGCTCTGGCTCTGGATTCAAAGGACCTGGTCTGAGATCCTATCTCTGACACTTACTACCTCTCCAGTCTTAGGCAAAACACTTACCATGCCTGAGCCTCAGGCATGAAGGACTTGGACTAAGTGACCTTTAACTCAATGGCTTCTTTCTTTTTTGGGGGATATAAAGGATGGAGAGGAGAAGGAATCCTAGACTAAGCTGGAAAGAACCTGAGAGAGGCAGAAGGTGTATAACAGAAAGAATTCTGAGCTCAGAAACAGTGGCCTTGTGTTCAAGTATCTCCTATGGGCAGGTCTTCCTAGGTGTCAGTTTGCTGGGTAAACTGAAGTTGGCAAAGACACTCTCCAAGGTGCTTCTATCTCTCAAATACTAAGAGTCCAACACCTTCATTGTGCTCGGGAAAAGCCTGGGGTCACAGAAGAGGCTTTGGGAAGGGATGATAGGGATGCTTATCCCACCCCAGCATCCCCACATCAGAGAAGCAGGGATTGATGGTTGACTACACATTTGGAACAGCAGAATCTCCTCTAGGTCATTTAAAAGCTGTGGCACTTCCTCTCCACCTTTCAAAATTTCATTCCTTTTAAAGAGCAGGCATTGCTGAGATCCTCCTTTTAAAAGGCTTTACTGTCACAAGCCCATTTTTCTGTGGTGTCTCTTGTCTCTGAATCAAGCCATCACTTAGCCAGCAGTTCACCCACATTTTTATCTTTAAATGTATGTAAAAAGTGCTTCTGTTTACACCTTAGCTCAGTGCTTCCCTAAGGATAGACCCTGAAATGGTTGAGGGAAAAATTCTCACTATTAACAAATTCATTCTTTTTGATACAGGGTAAGTCTTCAGCACCAGGAGATTCCTCTTCTTTCTTTCCCTCCTTCCCTCCCTCCCTCCCTTCCTTCTTCCCTCCTTCCCTCCCTCCCTTCCTTCCTCCCTCCCTCCCTTCCTTCCTTCCTTCCTTTTTTCTCTTTCTTTCTTTCCTTTTTTCTTCTTATCCATATACTCATTATTCACACTTTCTATTTTCATAGTTAGTGACTTGAAGATGGCTCGCATGCCGCACCCTCAAGTCTTCTCCTCTTTAGAACAAACATTCAGATTTTATTTTTTTTAATCCATCTTCATTTGATGTCCCTCCCCCATTCTTCTTGTCTTCCACTGGAAATGCC
This sequence comes from Trichosurus vulpecula, assembly GCF_011100635.1. NCBI lineage: Eukaryota > Metazoa > Chordata > Mammalia > Diprotodontia > Phalangeridae > Trichosurus > Trichosurus vulpecula. The sequence goes on along the minus strand of NC_050577.1, from coordinate 7,466,736 downwards.
CAACATTATTTATCATTGTATTTAACAAAATGCAGCCCCCAGATCTGAATACTGTACTCTAGAGAAGGAGGGTAAAATGGTACCATCACCCCTTTAGTTCTACATATGATGCCTCTCACAAAGCCACCGAAAATTTGACTTTCTTTACTGTCACATAATGATAGCTAATATAATAGAGTTATCATTTATATACTGTCTGCTATGTGCCAGGAACTGTACTGAGTGCTTTGCAATTATTATCCCAAATGATCCTCATAACCACCCTAGGATATAGGTACTGTTATCATGCTCAATTTAGAAATGGGGAAACTGAGGCAGACAGCATTAGGGTTAGCTGATTCATATTGAGCTATCAGTCCACAAGAACCCCTACAGATGTGCAGATAAAGGCTCATTGCCCTTTTCCCCTGCCGCTTTTACTTTTGAGGTTCATTTTTAGAGACCCCTTCCACTATTCCAGTTAGATTGGACTGCACAAAATAGGACTTGGTGTTCCAATTAATTGAAGTCTTTCTCTGGATCTTTACTCTGTCATCTAATTATAGTAAGCTTTTGCTCCCAGCTCTACAAGTCCTGTCCAGTCCAGTCCAGTCAACAAGCATTTATTAAATACCTATTGTTCACCAGTCATTGTGCTCAGTGCTAAGGATACAAAGAAAAGGAAAAACAGACTCTGCCTTCAAGGACCTCACAGTGCAGTGGAGGAATCTACATCTCTAATCTATGCAGTCTGTGTACTTACTTTCCGTAGCATCCATGCTTTTACAATGATGATGATGGGGATGATACAGCTAGCATTATATAGCATTTTAAGTTTTACAGAGTGCTTTACAAATATTGTCTTGTTTGAGCCTCACACCAGCCATGGGAGGGAGGTGCTATTATTATCCCATTTTCCGGATGAAGAAATTGAGGCAGGTGGAGGTGAAGTAATTTTCCTGGATTTATATAGCTAGCATATCTGAGGCAGAATTTGAACTCAGGTGCCTTTGGCTCCACTGTGCCATCTAGTTGCCTCACAGACTTTATCCAAGTAGGGTTTTCACAAATGCATGTGGATTGAATGTTTTTTGGTCATCACAGGTATCCATGGACTAGGCACAAGGGAACCACTAGGAAAGCAATGCCATTCAAGAATTCCATAACCCCCTGCTTGGCTTGTCTGTGTCATCATGCATGAGAACCTCGTATAGGGTTCTAGCTTTAGAGATTGAAAGGGCCTTCACTTTCCAGACGGGGTTGAGTGCCCTGACCAAGGTCACACACAGAGTGTCCTAGCAGAGCCCTGCGTAGCCCGAGCACTCTTCCTGCTTAACTGCGGAAGGGAAGACCTGGACAAAAATCACAGCCAGCAGATCGCGTTACCCGATGGGAGCGCAGCAAGGCTTCCAGGTTATTTCTCTCATCCAAAGAGATATAGACAAGTTAACTTGGGACATCCCGGTGTCCTCACAAAGTGCCCTTTATGAGCAGGCTCTCTGAAAAAGATATCCCTGCCAGGCATTCCTGAGACTGGCAGGGACCTGCTAGCAACAGAGAATTTACTAGGAAGGCATATGATAAACAGAGTTGTTTAAGTGAGTTGGCCTAAGTCCCATGGAAAGTTGGTGGTAGAATTGGGACCATTTCTAGCATACGTTTCCAATTCTGGACCTGCCATCATCACATTCCACTTAGGGGTTTGAGGGGAAGAGTTCAGCGGAGGCTGAAATACAGCCTTACAGATGGCTTCTGACATGCACAGTGTTGAGTTAAGGAATACAGGTGTAATGCTGGCAGCAGGATTATATGAGTCAGGATACAGTAACTTCAACTAGCACCTTGGCTCAGTCTAGCCTTCTGATCTAACAACAAGCCTGGCCAGGAAGCAAAAGCTATGATGGGGCAAGAAGGTTTGGTTTGCGATGGGTCTTTGAGAACACATAGAAAGACTGCTGGCCTGCCAAGGGAAATACTCCTGGGGGTGGGGAAGGGAAGGCAAAGGAGCCCTCACATCCTAGGGAGACCCAGCTAGGTCACTATTGGTTTCTGGCTCTGTTCTCTTCTCTGAATACAGTACAGTTGAGGATTGCCTTCCTCCTCCTCCACTACCTCGCACATTTTTTAGAATAGAATGTCTGTCACAATGAGGACCTCATGTGTAATAAAAGAGAGTACCTTGGTAAGAAGCTTCTAATTCATAGTTAGACATGATAAAGGAGAGGCAAATCCAGCCAGTGGGAGAGATCAGAGGACACACACTGATCTTTGGGGAATATGGAAGGAGATTTGGTTTATTTGCCTGTAATGCTGAAAAAGCATGCTAAGGCAAGCCTCCTGGTAGTTAGAAGTAAAGTAGAAAAGCATCCCATTAGAGTGAGCAAGCTTGTCCCACTCTAGCCAGAAGCCACTGGAAGCAGTTGGATCCCTGTCCTCAGCAGCAAGCCTAGTGTCAATTTTCATGGGGAATGGTCGTCAGAGTGGTGATGAGCAGCAAAGGGCTTAAAGAGAAATTGACCGTTATGTACATGATGTGTCCTAAGGACAAAATGTGTCCATCATGGGAGGGGGGCCTGGGACCCAACACTCTTCATCATTGCCTTCTTCATCCTTGGACCTTCCCTCTCCTTCCTCCCCTCAATTTAAATTCTCTTGTTTTTCTGACCTTCAAAAGAGCTCTCTTTGTCCTATCCCCAGGATCTTTTTCTACTCCGGCTACTTCCTTAGCCTCACCTAGAGTACTACTGTAGCCTCCCAACTCCTTGCCTGGCTCCTGGATTTCACTTTTCTCACTTCTCCCTGGCTCAAATGCTTTCATTGGCTCCCCATTACCTACTGAGTCACATACAGGTGCTTGAACCTGGCATTCAATGCCTTTTCTTGACTTCATTTTAAACTTCCTTTCCAGGCTTACCCCTTACTGCTCACCTTGATGCATTCTCTGTTTCAGACAAAATTTTTACTTGCTGTCCCACATATTCATAGAATTAGAGCTAGAAGAACCTCCAAGATCATCGGCTCTACGTTCCTCATTTACCCATAAGGAAATGGAGAGTAAATGATTTCCCAGTCCAGGGTCTCCTTGTCTCTCCTCTGTGGTTCTCATCGTTAAAGGACTATTGTTAATATTAAGATTATTGCAATAGTATCCCTGGTAGCTTCAATGACTTTAAAGTCCAACTTTAATCCAATTTTCACACATCTCAGGAAGGGATCTCTGAAATACAGGTACAGACCTGACCATGCACAGTCCTACTCAGTAAACACTAGTGGCCCCTCTTAGTTCTGATATCAAAGGTAAATGCCTCTATCTGGAATTGAAATTTCTTCACAATGTAGTCCTGACCTACCTCTCCAGATTTGTCATATATCATTTTGCTTCACATACTCTATGGTGCCATCAAATTCACATTTTCATGCTTTCTAATACGAAACACTCTTTTTTTTGAACTGTCCACCCCCCTCATTTCTGGAATGCTTTCTTCTCTGCCTCAAAGATCCCATATTTCTCCCAAGACTTAGCTCAAGTACCCCCCTTTACATCAAGCATTCCATGGTTTCCAGTCACTAGTGTTTTCCCTCCCCCAAACTCCCATTTATTAATTTTGTGTATATTATATCTATGCCTCCACATGTACACGGGGTTTGCCCCAAATAGAAGTTAAGTTCTTTGGAAGAAGACTTTTGTCTTCATAGCCTCATCTCCTAGGACAGTGTCTGGTACACAGTAAGTGTTTAACATGTAACCTACCCACCTGCCTTTCCAATCTTTTCACGTATTACCTTTTTGTACCCCATGAACTCTGCAATCCAGTGACACTGAGCTCCTCACTGGTCCTCAGACTAAGTTGCTCCATCTCTGCTCCTGGTGCTTTATCTGGCTACCCTCCATACCTGGAATTTTCTCCCTCCTCATCTCAGCCTCCTGGCTTCCTTCAAGTCCAGGCTAAAATTCTCACCTTCCAGAGGAAATCTTTGCTAATCCCTCTTAGTCCTGGAGCCTTGATTCTGACGATTATTTCCAATTCATCCTGACTCTAAATTGTTTGCACATAATCGTTTGCATCATTTTGGCTCCTCCATTAGACTGTGAACTCATTGGGGGCACACACTGTCTTTTGCCTCTTTTTGTATCCCCAGCACTTAACACAGTGCTTAGCACTTAGTAGGTGCTTAATAAATTTTATTAAGTGACTGATTGATTGACATCAAGTGAGAAAACATATAAAGTGCTTTGTAAACATTAGCACACTATATTAGTACTAACCTTTTCCTTACCCTTATTAATCTTTGTTCCTCCCATCTGCTCCTGCCCCCAATTTACTCTGTATCTTTTGTTCACATATAGCCATTTGAATGTTATCCCCCTCTCCATGGAATGCCCTTTGAGTTGCCTTCTGTCTTTTTTGTATCCCCAGCATTTAACACAGTGCTTGGCACACCATAGGTGTTTATTAAAAGCTATCTGGCTGCCTACTAGTAACATTTATGACATCAAGTAGTAGTATAATGATGGTGGGGACAATTGGTACCAGCTTTGGCCCCATCCTCTGGTCAGAGGGACTGAGCTTTAGTTGTCGATTATGTATTAATATTTCAAATGATACTCTTTTCGCTTGGAGAGAAAGTTTGCCACATTTTTAAAGTTTGGACAAAACCGTTCCTTTTATTGACTTCTCAGCATCATTTAGGGGGATCCTTTTGGTTTATTAGGGTCCTAATATCATTTTTTGTTGCATATCTTAGATAATTAGTGAAGAAAAGAATCTCATCCCAGCTCATCTCAACAGGGATGGATAGGGCCACGTCCATGAGCTCACCTCTTCCCAGACAGGTCCATTAATTGTAATGAATCTTCAAAGACCCCTGTGTTGAACTGATTAACTTCTAACTTCAAGTATCATGAAATCATTTTTTTAAAATTCATCCACTTCAGTATGCAAGAACAAAGCTGAGTTTTGAGAATTGGCTAAGAATATTCTCTCCTCATTACAACCTATGTAGCGTTGCTAATGTAACACTGACTGACTTGGTAGAAATGCTGTTTTTTTCAAGAGTCTTAAGCTGCTAAAACAACTCAATTGAGAGGGGCAGGGAAATTGGAGGCAGGTAGAGAGCTCTGTACAATCTAGGAGGGAGGCTAGGGAATGATCTGGAGGCCCCTGGGACCTCACCAAGCCCAATAACTTCTGCCTTCTCTGCCATGGAGCCCCATTTTCTACCAACACTGGTCCCTTTCCAATAGGCAAGCCTCATTTTGTTTTCTCCTGATCCTAAATCATAATCGTCACCTCTCATTTTCCAAGACGCAATTAATTCCTGAAATTCACTCCAGAACATTTACTCCAAGAAACTCTCAACCATCCCAAGACCAAGTTCCACAAATTCCTGTATTTCCCAGTCATTTTATTTTTTCTAGAGCAACAAGCAGAAGGAGGGAAAGAAGCAGTGAAGAAACTGAATGGGGAGTTACCTGTAACCCTGTTCACAGTCTTTCTATGAGGCGAGCTTGCCAGCCGCACTGCCATCCCTCTGTCTGTATGTACTCAGTCTTTGGGGGAGCGCTTTGCTGGGCATGGTTTGGTTCGTTCCCCAGTTACTCGGAACATTAATGATTTTTGTTTACCTGTGCATAATTTTTCCTAATTTCCCAGCAGTTGTTTTCATAATTGACAATGCAATTTGCCGCGTGTGTGCTTTCTGCTTCCAGACAAGGGTGCCAGGATGGAATGCACCCATCTTGCCATGATTTCAGGCAGTTGAGAAAAGAATGAGTTGTGACTAATTTCCAATTAATTTTCGGTGGTTACAGGGGAGCCAAACAATTGCACCTACTAATTAAAATGTAAAAGATTCCAGAGTGTCATCTTCAGGTGTCTGTGGAATAGACAATTTCCATTCGAGTTCAAAGAGGGATCTTGAACAAGCTGGAGCCTGACAGCTCTATTAATTTAAAGACTCCTTGATACCTATTAGTACAAAACACAAAAAAATACCATTAATCATTTATTATAATTTTGCAGCTCTGTCATTTTCTTACTATGTTAAAAATTATGATGACACCATAATGTTCTCTAGCCTACCTGGATGGCAGGGAAACAGATCCCATGGCTTAGGAAAGACACCAGAGTACATTATTAGAGTTTAATTAATGCCAAACTGATTAGATTGGATTGCATCTTGCACAATAATATTTTAAAGAAATTTCTTAAACTGTCATGTAAAATCTCACTCCAAACGTTATGTTTACAATTAGACTAATTTATTATTGTCCTTCGTTTTTATACATGAGGATTTAAATATTTTCACATCAACTGGAGTAGTTCTTTTTTGCCAGAACCTCAATTCTTAATCACTGGGCTCATTTCTTCTATTTTAGAAAACATTTTAGTTGTGAAGAGAGTACCAGCAGTATTTTTGTTGTCCATAACGACATTAGACACACCAAGCCTCACTGGGACACAGTTCATTATAACCTCAAAGGGCAAATGTAAAAAATATAACTGAAATGTTACACCCCAAATTGTAACTAAGCCATAGTGACCATAGGTTTTCCCCCAGGATGGGAAATGTAGGGTGCAAAAAGTATCCTCTGTGGGTATATTTCATGCCTCATCCGGCCACTCGTCTCCATAGTGAGAAGCATGATGTGCTTATCCTTTGGCCTGGCTTACTTCCTCTTCCTTCAGTAGTCACTTACTTGAGTCCTGCCCACCAAGTCCTTCAGCGACATGCCCCCATTTCATCTTTTGTTAGTCTCCCTATCTCCCAAATAACACCCTCCTTCCACTTGTCCCAAGTATCAAAATGGCTAATTATAGGTTTGCTGATTTTTCATAGTGAAATTCATTGGGACCCTCCAAAGTTCCTGTCTCCTCAGTTCCCAGAGCTGTTATGTGAGGACATGGTTAACCTGGAGAGGGTCTGGTGGAGGGCAACCAGAATGATGACCTGGAAGTCATTTATACAAGGATCAGTAAATGGCCTTGGGGATATTTAGCATGGAAAAGAGAAGTCTCGGGGAGCTATGAGAACTGGTTTTAAGTTTTTCTGGAATGTCCTACGGAGAAAGGATTAGATTTGTGCTCTTTGGCTCCATGTGGCCTAGAAATAGGGTGCCCCATCCCTGGGCCTCCCTCATGCAGCCTAATCTCCTCTCAAGGCAGGGAAAGGGAGATGGAACACTGAGCAGGACCCAAGACCTCTTTTCACCCCTCTCTACAATTTTCCTACTACCTTGAATCACATCTGTATAATGCTACCCGACCTGAGGTATAAGCATTTGATGATATGCCTAATACCGTCAGAGCTCTTTAAAGTAAAACAGTGAAGCATGACATTGCCCCCAGAGATCATAAGTGCTCTGTTGTCTAGCCTGGTCAGAGAAGAGGGTCTTTGGGTTCTCTGATAATAGGAAATTCCATTTATATGGTGCACTCCTTGTCTTAACCCTCAGCCCTAGGCCAAATGTCTTGCACGTGGGTGCTTAATTAGGGCTTGTTGGATTGGATTGGATTCTCATGACGATATTTTGCATTGTATACAACACAAATAATAAGCCCGCTTTAAAGGTAAGGAAACAAGATTGGAGAAATTATGTGAGGAGCTCTCTCTCACAAAGTGTAAGAGGCAGAATTTTAGCTCAGCCTCTTCCTCACTCCAGGTCCAGGCTTTTCCGCTATATCAGACTACCTTTCACACGAGATATTCAGGTTAATAGAGAGTTATCATGTGATGGTCAATTATACAAGAATGAGAGTAGAATGAAGTTTACTTGGCACTGAAATTGTCATAAGGACGATTTAATGTTTAATACTTCATCTTTGAGGATTCAGAAGGCACTTCTGGACTAAGCAGTCCCTTAGAGTTTTCAGGAGGAATATTAATTGCCCTTTCATTGTAGATGTGATAAATTACAGGCTAATTGAAATTTCCGGGTGATAAATTCCAAACCAACTTTCAATGGATTACCATCCAATGACTTAGCCACAGTCAAGAGATTACTGAATTAAGTGTGTGAATTCATTATAGAATGTTGGCATATTGTATATCATCTTATCCAAACCCTGCATTTTCCAGATGAGAAAACAGGTCCAGAAAGAAAAAAAAATTCCAGGTACTAAGTGTCAGAGCTGGGATTTGAACTCACATACTCCAAATATGGTACCTTTTTCCTCTACATGAGATTTTACTAGAAAACTCTATATAGTATCCAAACGTCCCGAGTTTACCACACTTCATAACAACTTCAATCCGGAGGGTGACATAAGCTTTATGTACAAAGAAATAGGCTCCCATCCACAGGTCAAAAACATGTCATGCAAAAGTGTGTCATCCATCATGCTCACATGAATGTCCTTTAATGTGCTTTGGAAAGCCACCTCTCCGTTCTTCAAGACTTTGCCTTATTTAACTGTCTACATCTTCCATTGGCAAGGGAACATCTCAAGTTCCTTTTGGAAGACTGAAAAAAGATCCTTTTGAAGACTTCTCTCAGTCTGATGTTAGATAAAAGATTTTTACATTAAACTTAGAAATTGCAACTGACATGTCAGTTCCAGAAAATAAGGCCTTGAATGCGAAAGGCACTGGCAAGAGGACTTGAGCAAATTCTGTGCTGCATTTCCCAGCTTCTTGGCGGTCCTAGGCTTACAGAGTTTAGCTCACACTTTATGCTTACATCCATATGGCTCTGCTCCATACCTGGGACCAAATGGCTCCCAGCATCCTTTAGTTGGGAAGGCCAATCTATTCTGAATCTAAAATGGGCAATTTCAGTGATTGGCAAGTGCCCCAATGAATGTTACACAAGGGAAAATTACCTTTTCTGCTGGGTTAGATGTGAAAGTTCTTTGAATTGTTGTTGGAGATCGACACATATGACGACGAAGATAAAATGTCAATTTTTTAAAAAAGCAAAGAAAGTCCACCTCAACGAGTTCCTATGAGCCTATCCATAAAGGGTCGATTCCATACCCTGTGGTATCATTTGATTTTCCTGTCACAAGTCACCAAGAGATTAAGTGAAAAAAGTGCATTTGCATGATGCCAACCCGCAGCAGTTCAGTCTATTACCAAAATTGAGGATGTTCGTACATATTCTAATTCAGGATTTTCACAGACTGAATTCTGCATAACAGTCCCTTGTACAGAGAAGGGATGCCACATTTTAATTACTTTGCTTCTCATTAATCTCTTTTGACCTGTTAGACATTGACCCACTAGCATGATTTTAATTTGAAATTTGCTACTTCCACTATAGACCTTACATTTCTGGGTTTAATTATTCAGTACTTGACTGTAATTACATGGACATCTGATATTCATGGAGTCTTTTTGATCCCAAAGATTCAGAAAAAAAAAACAGTTCTATTCCACTGCTCAAATACAGCTAGCTCTGGGGTTAAAGAGAATTTACACAGTTTATCAGCATTTACTGTTGTACATAGCAATTTAGACAAATGAAAAACACTTTATTCCTCTTTGACTGCCCAGAAGGCTCACCCAGAAATGCTTGGAGTTATTCTGAATTTTAGGTAGCAAGAATTTTTTTTAAAATAATCTTAGGTGGTCCAAGTCAGGAGTAGTCTAACCTAAAGTTTGCTACTTACTAGACAATAAAAGCTTTTTGATTGAGATATTGAATGCAAATGATGTGAATCAAAGTACATAATTCTTAATTTTGCTCCCCTGCTGACTGCAAAGCTCCCAAAAATATTCTCCCAGCTTTAACCATAGACCTGTGCCTGCTCTGAGTAAATCTCTACAAAGAGTGCAAAAAGCTGAGACACAGAAGACGCGGGTGATGGTGAGGTTCGAATCTCCCTAATAGGAAGGCTGAGTGGTCTATTGGGCCCAGGGAAGGAGCTGAAAGCACAGCGCTGGAGGCTGTCCAGAATAACAGACAACTTTCCAGAGTTGGGGATATGGAAAAATGAACCAAATGTACTTGCCCCAGTGGATTGGCTGACGTAGTAATCATACCAGGGACGTGGTCATTCCATTTTCAAAGGTTCCAGCCCATCTTCTCAAAGCTCACGCTCTTCAGTGCTGAGACATTCATGTTTAGAAGCAGCTGGGGATATTGTTATACCCCAAAGTGCCCAGCATCTGAGCCAGACACACAGACACGCACGTGCGCACGCGCGCACGCACACACACACACACATACACTCATGCATGCACACACACACACACACATACACACACACACACACACACACACACATACTCCAGAATAGTCTAAGTAAAACATGTTCATTTCTGGTCATCTCATACTCTCCTGATTGATCACAGAAGATGTACAGCATCAGGCTGGATGCTAAATGGTGGGGTGCCTGGCACCCAAAAGGCAAAATTTTGACAGTGTTCTTGAAAACCTCAGGAGGTGTCATAGGAAGAGCAGGTCTGAATGGTGGCTACTGGAACGACTATTATTCTTTTAATTATGACAACATGTATTTTAATGTTCCTCCATAAGTACTCAAATATATGAATAGAAAAAAAAGAAAGCCAAATTAATCACTATTGCAAATGATAGCTTATGTAACCCTATGCTCCTATGATTCACTAGTTACTAACAAATTCAATACGTGTCTATGAACTTTAAAAGGATATCAACACAGTAGCCCAGACATTTCACACACATTTTGTGGCTGTTAAAGCTCTTTATTTTTCTAGTTGGAGGTGGTGTGGATATTGTTCTTTGGATCATGCTTCCTTCTCTCTATGTCACTAGATATGGAGGCAGGATGACCTATATTCAGAGCCAGCCTCAGTCACTTACCAGCCTTTGTCTGCCTCAGTTTCCTCAAATCTAAAATGAGGATGATAAAATACCTCCCTGGGTTGTTATGAGATAATATCAGTAAAATGTTTCTCAAACCTTGAAAAAGCATGTTAATGCTGGCTATCATTATTATCATCATCATTATTATGACATATACATATTATTATATGTTATGTATATTGGAGGACAGAATGTCAGAAAGCACAGGGGGGAAAGAAATGAAAACCTAGAAAATTACTCAAATGCAAAAGGATTTAGAAGGAAATCAGGCAAAAGCAAAATATCTAGAATATACCCCAAAGAAAGAATATTAAAATTATTGTACTTTCTAAACTTTTAAAAAAATAAATCATCTGACTCTTATTTAAAGAAACTGTTTGTAATTATTCCTAAAATGTATTATAAAATGAGGGATGAAATAAATGTGGAGAAAATTCATAGGATGCCAGAAGTGAGTCCCAAATTCAACATATCTCAACCGATCATTTTCCAGATGCAGGTCTATACTGATACAACTATTATCCAAGAAAAGAACAGTAAAGATGCAATGTGTAACATATCAAAAAACTCCAAATTTCGAACATTGTTATATGAAAACAAGAAATGACAGAAGATTTTGAAATATGGTATGTCAGAAGTCAAGAAATGTAGGCTTTCATCTCCAAAGTCAGCAGCCCGTCAAACCTAAGCATCATTTTGGAAGACTCATACCCAGCATAAAGGAAAATGGACATGACTTGCCAAAGAAAAGAGTGATGAAACACTTATGCATGGCCATCCCCTACTCTTTGGTCTATGAACATGAGAGAAGTAGACTCTTAAAAATTCACTCATTACCTGCACTCTGAAACTGTGTTGTGTTCTTGCCTTGCCATCTCCATGTTCTGTGGCAGAATCAGCAGTCCTTGGTCACCATTTCCCTTAGGTCTGTGTGGTCAATAGAGCAATTCATGTAGGGAGAATCCATGGGACATCTGTACTTCCTGGACTGTGTTGCTCATGGTCTGTTGAAAGTGAAGTCCTGGCATTGGCTGCTAGCTCACCTTCAGTTTTCCCGTGTTAAAAGTGAGGGTTCTAAGACAGGCAGGCTTTCCTTTTGTAGTAGGGTGGAAATGATATTAGACAGGGAGTCAAGAGACACAGGTACTACTCCCAGTTCTGCCATTATTTGGCTGTGTGGCCAAGGGCATGTCCTGCCCTGTCTCTGAGCCTCAATTTGGACATCAATAAAATGAGATGATTGGACTAGAGTCATTTATATGTCTCTTTCTCTCTACCAGGTCCTGAAATCTGTGCTTCTCATCATCACTCTCAAAGAATATTTAGTAGATATCTTTATTCAGTCCATTTATTGACTATATTTAGCACAGTGCCTAAAACATAGTAAGCATTTAAGAAATGCTAGTTGACTCCTTGACACACACACATCCAACTTATCATATAAAGACATAAATATGTAAATAGTACATATATATGCATATATTTGTGTATGTGTATACGCATCTATATGGAGAGAATGGGGCTGCCTCAGGAGAGAGTGGCTGAGTGGCTTCTCCTTTACTTGCAGTCTTCACTCAGGGGCTAGGTGACCACTTCGGTATATGTCTTGGAGAGCGAATTTTTTTTCATGCACAGGTCTGACTAGACCCTTGAGATCCGTTGTATGCCACTGAAGTCCATTCAATATCATATGTAATAACTTATATTAGTCTGGACTGGATTGGACTAGAGACACAAACGTAACAATAAAAAAGGGAAGTTTGTATGGTATTCACAATATACTTTCTGAGTTATCTACAAAGCTAGTTCTTTGAGCTAGTAGTTTTCAAAACATTTCTAGATAACCCAGGAAAAAAAAGTAGATTGGAATCTCTTTGAGACCAGGCACTATTGTTTTTGTATAACTTTGTATCCCCAGCATCTAGCACAGTGCTTTGCACACAGTAGGCATTTAACAAAAGATGCGATTAGAAGAGACCATTCTCTCATCCTCCCAGCAGCAACAACAAGTCTCCCACATCCTTATCGATCAACCAATGCACAAGTATATATTAAACTGCTACCATGTATCAGCTACTCTGCTGGGTACTAGAAATAAGACGATAACAATCAGACAATTCCTGCCTGCCAGCAGCTTCCCTTCTACTTTTTACCAGGTGATCTAGATGAGAAGGACATATGGCATCTGTCTTAAATAGAATGTAAATTACACCTTGGGAAATATGGAGCGCACAGATTCAGCGCTTCAATGTTTATTGGCTGACAAATAACTATATCGTAACTAAATGCAAATGTTTGATCAGACACCTGTCTGAGGTGATTCCTGGGAGCCTCTCCTGAGCCCCTCCCACATATCCTCATCATGCCCTGCATGTATGCATGAGAGGAAAGGCTGAAGGCTCCTTTTTTTAAATCTGGCTTACCCAAAAATGTTTTGGGGTAACCTGAGACTCAGATCATGAGTGGCAGGAGATACCAGCCTACCCCCACTTTTTCTTTTTTTTTTAACCAGGGGAGAAGCTCCCTGATTGCATCCAGAATGACCTAAGATTCCTTTAGAGCTCAGCAAATGTGCTCCTTCTTTTGAGGTGTTTCCTCCAGTCAGGGCTCCTCCCCCCAACCCTCAGCCTGGGCCCGGTGCCCATTTTAATGATGCCATCCATGTGACACACATCTTTTTGTTTCATTGCTATTAGTGAGTGACAAGTGAAGGAGATTCATTTTCACTTGGAAATGTCAGCTATGCACTTTAAGAGATATATTTTTTGCCGTTTTTAATGAGACGGTGTTTCTTTTTGAAAGAAATACTCATTTCTGATGTGGGGAGTGTGCAGGTGACAACTGATATTTAATAAGGGATGGCTTTTGGATCAGGCGCAGCTCGCTAAAGAAAATGTCTCCGATTGCTTTTGAAAAACTCTTGGCGTCACTAGCCCAAAGGCAAGACGTGACCTTTTTATTACATAATGAGAATCATTTATTATCTTACAATGTATCTTAAAGCCACAGACAAAATGCCACTCTGATAATTGCTTTCAATTAGCTGTGAGCATAGCCGAGATTCATAAAATGTCTTCTCTAATTTAGGCTGGAATTAGAGAAAATTGCCGACATAATCTACTCTGAGGTTGTCGCATCTAAGGTGATTCGTCGTTCTATATCAAAGAAAGGGAAGCAGAAAGCTTTAAAACAGTCTTCTAGAGAGTTGGGAAACAGAGTTTTCAATATTTGATTCTATTCTATTAGCAACTAATTAACAAATTAGAAAGCTAGTTCATCATTTTTGACCTTTTCTGCATGTTTTATTTGACTTTGTCTTCCAATGATTATTTTGAAAATGAGGTGAGGTAAACAAAGAGGAACCCAGAGCTTGGGATTATTGGGGGAAAAAGCCTAAGAGTATCCCAGGGACAGGTGACCACCCAATAGGCTTTCAGATCTCTCCCAGTCTTCCATGACATTGGAGCATCCCTTCCTGCCTGGGCATCTTGCTCAGTTGTGCTCAGATGAAATACCCAATGGCCAAGTCAGAAGCAGCCAACTATCTAAGCGACCCAGTGCTGCCCTGAGCTCTGCTGTATGTGGTTACAGAAAGCATAATGTTTAAAATATGAACTCGATTAATTTTATGGTTTTTTAAAGTATCCTGTGTAATAAAATGTGTTTTAATGCATTCTCATGTCTTTTCTTTAAAAAAAAAAAAAAAGTCAGGGCAGTGGGGAAAATGATGGGGTGGGGGAAGTTTACATAATAATAGTGGCTCCAGAACTGCAGCTATTTGCGGCCATTCGGCTGCTCATGAAATATTTGTAACCTTAGCAGAGAGTTTCAGAAAAAATGATTGAATCTAGCACTGACTCTTTCTTTATGTATATTTATATGCATTTTCCCCAGATAAAAATTACCCACAAGAACCAAGCGCCAATGCTTATGGGACCCCCGCCAAAAACTGGGTTCTTCTGCTCCATCGTCCGGAGGACACGGAACCGCAGCAAGGAGTGAGCCCAGCTGCTTGGGTCTTGGCCATCAAACGGGCATCCTCCAGCTTGCGAACATTCACTCTGGAAAGCTTCGAACCGTTTCTGTCGTCTGTATAAGCCGCCAACTCTTGGAATTGGTTCTGCAGTGTCTGTGCCTGAGCTAATGTACAATTCTGCTATTAGAACATTTCTTGTCCCAGTTTTAGAGGCATTTTGCATGAAGAAAGCAGATGTTTCCATAAAGTGATACTGCATATATCTGTGGCATGCATTCCCATGGATTTTATGTCTCTCTCCATATACACCCCCACCCTAACCCTGCCCGGCTTCTGCAGCCCCTGCTTAGTAGCTTGTGGGAGTAGCCTGTTGTGAAACATGAAAAAGGAACTGCCAGGAGAAATTGATACTCTCAGTGTGATCCCCTTTATTATCCAGCCCAGATGAGTAACACCAAGGTGAGGATGCTAACCCTGGGCTGGCCAGAGGCTTAAGTGAGATGATGGATGTAAAGCGCCTTGTAGACCTTTAAACACACTCGTTAAATGTGAGCTATGATTATCATCATTATTATTCAAATTATTGTTGTTGCTGTCTTCTCTTTGGGAACCAAATATCAGATCAATGGTCTTTGACCTTGACTTCTAAGGGGCCTTTACAACCACAGGTTTCATTACACAGTTATCTGTCCTGTCTCATGGCTTGTCCTGTGCTTCCCCTCTTCTTCCAAGCTTAACTCTGTTGTGTGTATGATTGAAAAGGGGGAATGGATTGTCTGGTGAATCTAGCAGAAGGCATGTACTTCCAGGAAAATGGAAAGCCAAGTTCTTTCTTCCAGAAAACATGAACGCATTTAACTCTGAACTAAATTTGGTGACTGAGACAAACCCGAAATCTTCCCCCCTCTGAACCCCTGTGAGAGCACCTCATAATGGCTTATGTAACCAATAACCAAGTGGACTTTGTAAACCATGTGCCTAATCAACTGCATTTCCCACCAAAGATTTAGTGAGAGAGGCCTGAGAGAAATGGGTTAATGCATAATCAATCAGGCGCTAGGGAGCCAATCCACTCCAGGAAATTTACAATTCTTTGAATTCCTTTAGAGATGGCTGAAATAACACCAGAAGATGATAAACTGTCCATTAATTATAATTAAAATGCTCACCTTTGATAAACAGAGCTCCAAAATACATAATCCCAGTTCCAGAAGGGCCTTCTTGGCCTCCTTGTTATGCATAAATGTATGTCCCATGTTTCAATTAAGTGCATCTGAGAAAGGAAACCAGAGGTGGTCTCAGGCCCTTCTCTTTAATGTTGGTACCTCCATTTGTTTCAAATGTTAAGGTGAGAGGAGTATGAATCATGCATGTCCTTGGTTCTTGCCTCTGGGAGATTTCTCAGAACTATTTACACCTGATGACATAGAGCGTTGCATGGTATGTCTAACCCCTGTAGTGACCTGAGGCATGTCCTTGGATGGTACCCACCCCCATGTGGCATTGAACTAAGGACACGATGCAAATGCTTCCATGAACAGCCAAGGTACTGCTTGCTCCTACTGACCCCCATTTCATCATTGAATGTTTTGTGTCTTCAAACATGCCACAAGGGGAAAAATGTTTAAAACGCATGATTCTCTCTCTCTCTCTCTCTCTCTCTCTCTCTCTCTCTCTCTCTCTCTCTCTCTCTCTCTCTCTCTCTCTCTGCATTAAAGTGCTAATGATTTATCAGTGCTATTTTGTATTGATTGAATTCATCTTTGAATAACAAAGAACATTTAGTCATTTGGTTGAACTCAGTTGTGTGCATGGATTTATGGATTCCCAATGACACCGCTTTCATCTCTGTGCTTTGGTTGGAGGCCTACTCAGCAGAGTGCTACTGGACCCTGGACCTAAGCCACACCCATCTCTTAGGCTGACATGCTGGAGAAGATCTTGTACCCAAGCCCCTTCTCTCAATGTCCTAGAACCTTCCAAGTCAAATAACAATAAACAAAATGTCTTCATGGGTTCTTGAAAGAGGATGTTGTTGGTTTTTTTTTCCAAAAAATTTAGACATAATCCAACATTCCTAAGACCAACATCCCTGCAAGCCTGCCCTAGCAGAGCCCCAAAAAGTAACTTAGACTAGGAGTTAGCACAACTATCCTGCTGAAAAGATGTCTCATAAACAGAAAAAGCAAATGTCCCTGTTGGTCTGAGGTTTCCTGATGTGGACACTGATCTTACAAAATGATGGTTTCAGGGAATAAATATTTTCACATGAATTGACAAAATGATGTACCATAGGCTGAAGGTCTTTGGTGTAGGGCCATATTTTGAAATTACAACCTTTGTGTTCCCTGCAGTATGTGATTATCTCTTCATTACTTTTTACAGAGCTCTGCTTTAAATGCCACAAGGGTTTATGAATCATTCTTAATGATGGGCCCAAGGAAAACACTTAGTGGACAACATTAGGGACATACACTAAACACCATGCAGACAAGGCCTCCATAATGAATATTAATGGCCATAACTAGGGGGCTGAAGCTTCCCTCCAACATGTTAATGGCACCCCAATTAATGCTCGTCACAATCCTACACTTGATGACTCACTCTTAGTCACCCTACTAATAGTGATCCATCTTTACTTTACAAAAACCTATTTCTTAGTTGTCGAGGTGTGTGTGCTCTCTAATCACACTCCTCCTGGGGGTTGGAGAATAGTTTTATTTTTTTCTCTTTTCTGTTTTTAAATCTGCTTTGATGGTTTTGAAAGCAAGAAACATTTCCTCCTCTCTGAGCTGTCAGTCTCCAGTGCAGTAGAACATGGCTCCTTTGTAATGCTGGTTAGAGTCAATCCTAACTTGATTGCTAGGCCATTAAACATTTAGTGGGATCAGTGTTTTCTTCATGGGACGGTTTATACCCCTCCTGAGGTTTTTGAGTTCCGCTCAATTTCCTTGAAGTGTCATGGCTGTAGTCAGGGAAAGGGCAAGAGAAGAAACCTGCCTTCCTGGCAGGTGGTTTCCAATCCAATATCCAATAAACCTTTATTAAGCACATATGATATTCCAGGCACTCTGGTAAGCTCTGAGTTTACAATGAATAAAAAGAAAGGCAAGTTTTGCCTTCAATGAGTTTATAATCTAAAAGGGGAGATAACACACCAAAAGATACAGGAAAGGAGTACAGAAAGAGATATCAGGAGGTACCAAGCATGGTGTTGAAACCAGGCAGGGTAGCAAATGCAAGGTGGAGTTATCTGAGAGTCCATTTGCAACCCTGCGTAAAAGAAGGTGTTGGAAGGAGTTTAGTGCTCTGCCCTCCAGTCTTCCAATCAGAAGAGAGAGGAATTTGAGGGAGATGGAGCTAATCAAGGGTTGAGGTAGCAACATCATGGTGAGTTTAGAAGTGGTGCCCTTATTCTGAGAGAAGCATCTTGTTCCATGGAATTGAAACCAAGCAGGGCAGCAAGTTGAAGAAAATTCCACCCAAGATGGAGAAAAGAGAGACCATCATTTCATCATTATCATTCCGGTGTTTAAAATGCATGGGATAATTCTAAAATGACTGGTAAACCTAATAGGAGTTATATATGTAATTTCCTTTAAAAATAACTTTCAAAAAGTGCATTCTGGGTCTATAGTAGGACACTTTTGGCCATCTGGTGAAGCCATGGAGCCCTTCCCAGGTGCTAATTTGATCTTGATGAAGGAAAATCTTGCTAATACCGCACAGAAGGGAGATGGGCTTCTTCAAGATCTTCTGGGTTCCCCTCACTGGCCCTTTCGGGCAGAACAAGAATGGCCATTTGTCTAAGCTGCTACATGGAGAGTTCTGGGAGGGACAGGTGGGACTAAGCAGTCATGGAGATCCTTTCCAAGTGTGACAGTCTGTAGTACAGTAGGAAAAGGAGGTGCTTTGGGGCTTAGCACCTAAAGGTCTTCTGCATGTTTGTGCCAGTGATGGTGCTCATTGGTGCAAACTCAGATGTACTCAAAGCCTGTGTTCTTGGGTCTCATCTTTTTTCTGTTTATTTGTATTGCATTTTACTCCTCTGCTCCTTTGTGAAATTCCTTCTTTTCTTTCTTCCATGACCTATTCTTCCTTTCTCTCTGACTAATCTTATCTCTTTGATTACTCATCCATCTAATTGACTGACTTTTAAATATCATACCAAAAATGGAACACATTCTCCATAACTAACAATGCAGATTTACTTTAAAATGAATTTTAGCTTCCTGAAGGAAAAGACAGAGCAAGAACTAGTGTAAACAAGTGAATTTTTGCCCCAAGGGCCAGAAATTTACTGGGTACTGAAATCTCTGGTATTTTTTCAGCAGGTTGGAATAGTGTAGTTGCAATTTCCCACCTCATTAGTAAAGATAATTAGTTAAAATGGGAAGCTGCCCAAAAATGGTGCTTCCTCCCCTGCCCTTCTCTCACCCCCGGGTGAGATCCTATTTTTTTTTTTCTATAATGCCACCTCTTCAGCAGTGACCTCAAAGGATCCTGGGGTCTCTGTCTATATTTAGCTATTTAACTCACTATATCCAGCCATACTTCAAATTCCACCTCGTTTATCTTGCTGTCCTCTCTGCCTGCTACTGCACCCTCCTGGGGGACTTAACTCTCTCAATTCTGGAACCCGAGCTCTGGGGCCTGTGCTACTTAGATTGGCAGATACCTCGAGGGTTCCCTTGCCTCTGCCATCGTCCCTTTTCCATCTTGATCATCTTTGTGCATTTACCCAGCTGACAGGTGAGTGCCCCCTCCCCCACTGTTCTGGAGCTTTGGCATTGGATCCAAACCAATACTGCTATTACAGCTGGAAATGGTGCATCAGTCCAGGCCCCTATGGCCCCAGTCTTCACTCCTGTATGTCTCAGTCCCAAACTCTCCTCCATGGCTGCGAAGGCTCTGTGTTGTGGTGTGTCTCTCTGATTTCAGGGGCTGCCTTCATTATGTAGCCTGAGCCCAGTGCTCAGTACAGAATAAGCAGTCGGTGCTTCTTCATTCTATCTCTCACCTCAGGCAGTGTCCCAATCGAGTGATCCATCTGCCCCCGCAGTGGTTCTGCAGGCACTGACTTTGTATCTTTCTTAGATGCTAAGCACTGTGCTGTGCACTGGGGAAAGAAAGACCAAGAAGAAACAGTCCCTGTCCTCAACAGGTACCATTTCATCTGGCAGGTGATACAAAAACCATACACACAAGGGTCCCCAGGTCAGAGGGCTCTTCCCCAAGGTCTCCATTTACCCAATGAAGTGTACACTGTGGATAGAGCACCTAACTTGGAGTCCAGAAGACCTGAGTTCAAATTCTACTTCAGATGCCTAGTAGTTGTAGGACTGTGAGCAAGTCACTTGATCTTTCTTTGCCTCAGCATCCTCATCTGTAAAATGGAGATAATAAAAGCACCTACCTTGCAATATGTTGATAAGCAAGATAACATATGTAAAGTGTTCTGTAAACCTTAATGTGCTAAATAAATATGTTATTGCTATTTATTATTATATTTTAGTAGTGGTGATCATTATTTTTCCCAGGGCCAGGAAGTCTGGTTATGATTCTTGGAACAGAATGCCAAACTTGAACCTTTTCTGATACATTAAAACACACTGAGGGGAAGAATAGGCAGGTATGAGAAATGAGATATGAAATTCTTAATAAACAGGACCTTTCTATTTTCAGGAACTCGATTTCAAATCATAGATTTCAATTTGGAAGGGATCTCAGAAGACATCTAGTCCCTCATTTCACATATGAGGAAATGGAGGCCCTGGGGATGAAGAGACTTGAGCAATGTCACATAGGCAGAAGCAGTATTTGAAGCCAGGCCTTCTGAATCTCAAGCCCTAAACCTTCCCATTATACCCCATTCTGCATCTCATTATTTATCCTGCTAAGAGGGAGTTCATGCCCTAAAATGACCCACTGGCTTCCTTAGTCTCTCTGTCCTGATGTTGTGGCTGATCTGATCATGGCAAGCTTAGAGGTACAGCTCTGGTCCACTGGTCTGGTGAGGAGGTTGCTTGCCTGTCTCATATGAGCCAGCAGAAATTTTGATCAAGTGGCCTGTGACTCTTTCTTTGAAGAGGGCCATTTATAGCCACTGGGAAACCTGCTGGAGTAGGAAGGGTCCACTTCATTTTCTTGGGGGAGCCCCACTATTCTCTTGGTTTCTGGGGCAGACCAGGCACCCAAGGCTATTGAGTTATTCCCCCATAGTCAGGATGCTAATCCTGGCAGAACATGACTCAAGTCCCAGACCCCTGATTGGAGCCCAACACTTCTTTGGTAATAATACATTGTCACCTTCCAATAGGCTGGTGGGCTGAGCCCAACAGCCTGACTTTCAGCAGAAAGGATCTGTGCTGTAGCAGGCAATCCACAGCAGCTGCAGCTGCTCCAGGTCCCTACCTGAAAATCTTGTCATATTGGGATGTTGTTGGAGTGACCAGCTCCCACAGAGTTGACTGTCCTGCTCTCTGCTGCTCTGGTCACTCTGTAAATATGGTCTGTCCACTCCATTATGCTTGCCTTATCTGTTCACTGTCAGCCTCTTCTAACTCATTCATTTGTTCATTCAACAAACATATACTAACTATGCACAGAACTCCTGTTAGGCATGGAAGAAAATATTCAATGAGAGAGTCCCTGTCTTCATGCAGCTTACAGTCTGGTAGAGAGATGAGACACCAACCCCATAACTATAGCTTGGAATATTACAAGCTGATTTCATTAAGGAACAGCAAAAAATAACAAAGGGGAAGAGGAGCTGTGACCTTCAAGGGGGAGGTCAAACTTAAGGGGTTTCATAAAGGAAGGATCATTTGATTTGGGACCAAAAGATAGGACTTTCTTAGCCATAAAGGCAAAGGGCAGAGGCACTGATGAAGTCTTACCCCAACCCTGATGTCCTTCTGTCTTTCCAAAATAAAGATGTACTCCCTTCACCAAATGACCCCAGTGCTCTTCCAGTTTACCTTTATTAATGCATTAAAGGGACTCATTTGATCACTGAGGAATTCACAGCAGAAATTATAGGTCACTGTTTCCTGTCCTCCTGCAACACCACCTTAGCTAAATCTGGGAAGTCAGCAGATCTTAAAGGAATCATGCCTTCAGGATGACATCTAAAAAATAAAATTAAGGGGTAAGAGAGGAATATATTGGGAGAAGGAGAAAGGTAGAGATAGAATAGGGTAAATTATCTCACATAAAAGAGGCAAGAAAAAGCTGTTACAATGGAGGGGAAGAGGGGGGAAGTGAAAGGGAATGAATCAACCTTACTCTCATCAGATTTGGCTTAAGGAGGGAATAACATAAATAATCAATTGGGTACCTTACCCTACAGGAAAGTAGGGGGGAAGGGTTTAAGAGGGGGGAATAATAGAAGGGATGGCAGATTGGTGGAGGAGGTAATCAGAAGCAAACAATTTTGAAAACGGACAGAGTGAAAGGGGAAAATAGAATAAATGAGGGGTGGAATAGGATGGAAGGAAATACAGTTAGTCTTTCGCAATATGAGCATTATGGAAATGTTTTGCATAATTAACACATGTATAACTTTACATTTATGTATATGTATATATGTATATATAGCATAATATTGTATTATATCATACAACATCAAATGATGTATCAATACATAAAATATATATATATATATATATATATATATATATAAATATTATGAATTCAAAGTTTGCCTGCTTGCTTGCATTTTCTTCTGTTCTCTGCATTGAAAAAAAAAGTTTCAATGACCTTCTTTTCTTTCCTTTTCCATTCGGGAAACTTATCACTACTTCCTTCCATATTTCCTTCCCCAGGTTAAAAAAAAACCTTAAGCAAATATAGCCAATCATGCAAAACACATCCATGATGAGTTGGCCACATCCAAAAATATACATCACATTTTGTACCCCGAGTCCATCACCTCCCCGTCAGGGAGTGAGGATTAGACTTTCTTATAAGTCTTTGAGATTCATGGTTACTCATTACAATCATCCAAGTTCAAGCAATCAATAAATATTTATTAAGAACATACAAAAAAAGAAATCATGCCATCAGTTCTCTGATGTGACCAATGGGAGAGAGAGCAGTATGAATCTAGAATCCTAGCATCAACTAAGAAGGCATCCATCCTTAGCTACTATCCCCACTGTAGCCAACAAGAAAAATTCACTGGCTATGACCTTACAGCCCATGAGGTACGTTCCCAGCTCCTACCTTTAACCACTCAACCACAGTGCAGCCACCATTCATTGGGTCCTTACTCTGAGCAGAATGTGGAGCTAGAGTGAAGAGATAGAAAGATTAGATGAGGCTCAGTCCTTGCCTCCATGGAACTCACATTCTGGTAGAGAGAAAATCAAATAAATATAGTATAGAAGTTTTTTTGTTGTTTGCTTCTTTTTAGGCTGAGTATTTCAGTGTGTGTGAAGTGCTGTGCTTAGGGTCTTGAATGCCAGGTCAAGAAATCTGAGCTTTATTCAATAGACATAGGGAGAAAATGAAGGTTTTGGAGCAGAGGAATAAGTAGGTCGGACTTCTACCTACAAAAGAATCAATTACACCAGAATCTAAAGAAGTTATTGGGTTTTTTTTTCCTGCATTTGTCTTTGTATTAACTAGCCACATGTGAAGAAGATAGCTGCCTGCCTAATTAAGGACCATTGTTTATTTAATATTTATTTAGAGGAAGGAAGTTGTTGTATATATAGTGTGCCCTTCTCTAAGTCTCTTGTAGCTTTACCTCATGGAGATCATCCCTCACCAAACACCAGCCTTGGATCCCTCCCACCATCTACTGCTTTGACTCCTGCTCACTTACAGATAAATGAAACTAGAGAAAATTCCAAAACCCATATTGATCCATGACAAGTTTAGGCTACAGATTCTCAACCGGGCCCTCACTGCATCAAAGCATCACTTCTATACTTCCCAGTGGAGTAACCAAGCAGTTTACCACAGGGGCTTTTCCAAACTCTCTCATCCCTCTTCCAAGCTCTCATGGCTCCCATTCCCCCTCACTCTCTCAGCTAAGAACCTTACCTCATATTGTACTGAAAAAGTAAGGTCATTTGTGGAAGCTTTCTCTTCTCTGCTCCTCCACATCTCTCACTCAGATACATGGCTTTTGCCACAAACTCCTCCTTTATCTCTAACTCACATAACAAGGTGGCCATCTCCTTTCCAAAGCAAACCCCTCTACATACAAAAGGAATCTTGTTGCATCATATCATGTCTTCTATCCTCCACACTCTCTCACTAATCTCCAGTCCTCACCCCACAGTCATCTACCTGCCTTCATGCTGACTACAAACTTTCCCACATTTCCTCAAAGCTCCAAAAAAATCACCTGATCCTTCCATCTAGTACCTTCTATTTCCTATATCTCTCTTATGGTTTTTGGTGAATCTCTTTGAGAAGGATGATGATAAATACGTGCCTCCACTTCCTTTCCTTTCATTCTCTTCTTAACTGGAGTCTGGATTCCAACTTCATTCAAATGAATCTGTTCTCTCCAAAGTTATCAGTGATCTCTTAATCGCCAAATAGAAGTCTTTCCTCAAACCTTGCTCTCCTCAATGTAGCCTTTGCCATCATCGAGCTCATTCTTCTCCATGATGCTCTCTTCTCCCTGTACTGTCATGACCTTGCTCTCTCCTGGCTCTCCTTGTGCCTCTCTGACTGCTCCTTCTCAATCTCCTTTGCTGGATCTTCATCCATGTTACCTCTGCTAACTGTGGATATCCCCAAAGGCTCTATCTTGTGTCCTCTTCTCTTCTCCCTCAAATACTATTTCATTTTGTGATCTCATCAGCTCCCATGGTTTTAATTATCATTTTCATGCAGATGACTTTCATATTTATTTGCCCAGCCCTAACCCCTCTCATGTCCTCCAGTCTTACATCCCCAACTGCCTATTAGATATCTCAAATTAGATTTCCCATAGACATCTTAAACTCAACAAATCCAAAACTTAATTCATCATCTTCCCCTACTTTGCATTTTCCTATATCTATAAAGGGTACTATTATCCTCCTAGTCATATAGGTTCACAATCACAACTGAAATGTCATCCTAAACTCCTCCTCCTTTTCCTTTTTTCTTTCTTTCTTTCTCTTTCTTTCTTTCTTTCTTTCTTTCTTTCTTTCTTTCTTTCTTTCTTTCTCTCTCTCTCTCTTCCTTTTTCTCCTCCTCTTTCTTCTCCTCCTCTGTCTTTCTGTCTCTCTGTCTCTGTGTCTATCTGTCTCTTTCTAACTGTCTCTATCTCTGTCTCTCTCTGACTATCTCTCTGAGTGTGTTTGTGTGTGCATTCCTTCCTCCCTCCCATATGCGATCGATTGTCAAGTACCTTTGCTATACATTCCCTTTTTTAGCTCTGATATTGCCACCACCCTGGTCTAGGCCATCATCATCTCACACCTGGACTATCGCAGTAAGACGCCCATCTGTCTCTCCACCTCAAATCTCTTCCTATTCTAATCTACCTTCTACTTAGTCAACAAATTGATAGTTTTAAGTTGCATGTATGGCCATATCACCCTCCTATTCAATCACCCCCAGGATCAAATGTAAAATTCTGTTTGACTTTTAGCACTCTTTCTTCCTTTTTCAGTCTTGTTACACTTTATTTCTGATCCAGTGACGTTGGCCTCCTTCATCTTCCTTGCACGTGATACTCTCCGATCTCTTCTCTGGGGATTGTTACTGGCTCTCATTCATTCCTGGAATGTGCTTCCTCATCACCTCCATGTCCTGGCTTCCCTAGTTTCCTTCAAATCTCAGTTAAAGTTCTGCCTTCTGCAAGATGACTTTCCCAGTCTCCTTATTCTTAGTGCTTTCCCTCTGAGACCACCCTCAATTTAGTGTATATGTGCATAAATACACACTGTGTATTTATGTGTACACAATGCATATGATGTATTTTATTATATATACATATATAGTCTACGTGTACATGTGCACATGTTGTTGTTCAATTATCAGTTGTGTCTTACTCTTCATAACCACTTTTGGGGTCTTCTTGGCAAAGATATTGAAGTAGTAGCATTTCCTTCTCTAGCTCATTTTATAAATGAGGAAACTGAGGCAAAGAGGTTAAGTGACTTGCCAGATCTGAACTCAGGTCTTTCTGACTCCGGGCATGGTACCCTATCCACTGCGCCACCTAAGTATGTATATATACATGGAAATGTATACATAAACATATATGTACGTGTTTATGTATACACACATGTGTGTTCACATACATGTGTCTTATTTATACATAGGCGTTTGCACATTGTATCCCCCGTTTGACTATGAGCAGCCTTCTTTTTGGCCTCCGTTTGTATTCCCAATTCTCAGTACAATACCTAGTACATAGTAGTCCCTTAATAAATGCTAATTGACTGACCTATTGACTGACTGATGAAAATCAGCCAGCTCGTTGAGTCTTGCAGTATATTACCTAATCCCCACTGTTACCCCACTTTTGCAATGAAGGCAGATGCATTTTCTCAGCTCTTCTCTGGTTCCCCACTTCTTCTTGGGAGACACCTCAAAGTTCCATTTCAGAGACAGCCATGTGAGTCTGGTATGCTAATAAGGCAAACTAGGAAGGCATTTGAAAAGGGGTGTGCTTGTCAGATGCTAATAGCTGTAAACTGGCTCATGTGTGAATTACTAGGTGTTTGGGGGAGGGGGGAATTAAGCACTTTGCAAACATTTTCAAGTGTAAATGGACTTTCTAAACCTGCGGTCTCCTGAGAGATCAGTGTTTTCCAGGCAGGAGGCAGGTCACCTCCTTAGAGAGCCACCACACATTACAGCATGTCAGGGTGGGAGGGGCCTCAGGGATAGCCACTCCCACATGTGCCTAAGTGGTGCTGTCCCTTACAAGTGACCATCTAGCCTCTGTTTAAAGCTGTCCAGTGGGGGGAAAATGGAGGGGGACCCACCATTTCACAAAGCAGCTCATTCTATTTGGGGACAATTCTCACTGAAAAGAACCTCCTCCCCTTCCACTGTAAACTGGTCTATTTGCAACTTCCACACCTCATTATCCAGTACCTTGCACAGCACCTAGCAGGTGGTAGAGATGCTTAATAAATATGGATTGATTGATCATGCCTGGTTTATCTCAGTGGGACCAAGAGTTAACACCTCTTCTCCCAGAAGTCTTTCAAGAATTTGAAGACGTACTCATTCCCTCCCCCATCCCAGGCTACTGCTTCTCCAAGTCAAACAGCCCCAGTTCCTTTGATAAATGACACAGTCAATAGTCCTCACATCCGCGTGGTTGGTTACCCTACTCTGGACATCCTACAGTTTACCAATGGCCTTTCCAAAATGGGCTTCCCAGAACTGGCCACCAGATGCCAGGTGGGGCTGGACCTGGACAGAGGCTACTGGGCCTCTCAGATCCTACCCCAGCCTGGATCTCCTCAATTTTTCCAGGCCAGAGGGTCTTAGGAGTTCTGATCTGCTCCAGGGTGAACCTGGGCCTGTTTGTCCTTTTGTTGGAATCCCAGTAATTGTAGGGGATCAGCGTATCCATGCAAAATAGTGCAGACACCTGATCAATTTAGCCCACTGCAGCTCAGAACTACTGAGCTCGAAATACCTCAACCTCTGCCTTCCTGGTAACAGGGATTGATTACAGGCTTATATCACACACACACACACACACACACACACGCACGCACGCATGCACACACACACACACACACACACACACACACACTGTTTTTTTTAATACAATTTCCAAAATAATTTTAATGTCAGGATTCTGTACTTTGGTTCTCCTTCTCCTGTACAGTCTTGGTACCCTGAAGTCAACCAGTACCCCTGGCAGCAATGAGACCAAACTTTCATCCAGCTGGGGCTCTCTTCAAATAGTGGATGGTATTCCAATATGCTGGTGATTACCTCCTCCGAAGGGATGTTCCACAGGATTCATGGCCACACCCCGGACATGAGACCAGCAGTTTTTTTTTGGCCTTGTATTTGTGGTAGGCATGGCCTGCCTTAAGGATGGGTTTATCAATATGACCTCCTCCAGCAACAACACCAACCACAGCTCTGTTGGCAGACATCACTTTCTTAGAGCCTGAAGGTAGCTTTACCTGTGTCTTCTTGGTTTCAGGATTGTGAGAAATCACCGTGGCAGTTTCCAGGTGCACGGGCAAGCTTATCCCGGTCCTTCAAGACAGCACACTATGGTCCCTTCAGGCACAGTGCCAACGGGGAGGACATTGCCAATGTTGAGCTGAGCTTTCTTACCACAGTACACAAACTGGCCGGTATGGATGCCTTCAGCAGCAATGAACTCTGTCCTCTTTTTAAATCGGCAAGGATCCCAGAAAACTACTTTTGCAAGAGGAGCCACTCGGCCTGGATCATGGATTATGTCCTTTACAATACCCTTAATGTAGCCATGCCTCTCGGCGAAGTCAACTGCTTGGAGCTTGGCAGCCCCTTTCCTGTGCTTTCACATGAGCGTGGAAGATGGAGCCTGCACCCTTCCTCTGACCACGGATCGCTCGGCCCATCTCGCATGGTCTGGCTCTGGACTTGCTATAAAGAGCGGTTTTTATTTCTTAATGTGGCTATTGTGGCATGAGTGGTCTTAGCTACCATATTGCATTGTTGAATTATGCTGAGCTTACTATCCAACATTTTCTAGGAAGTAGCTGAAGGTCTTTTGATTGTTGCCATCTGGCATGACACCTGTCCCGTCTTGACTTATGTCAGCTACAAACATGCTAGCTATGCCATCTAGCCTTTACACAAAAGCAGAATGGAACTTAATCAAGGTAAAAGACCTATGGCCCTCCACTAGAGACTTCCTTCTAGGTCTATACCTTTGCCCTGGGTTCCATAACACATCGTTTTCTGCCTCTACGTGACAGCCTCTCACTTAGTCATTACTTTCCCAGCTTGCTCATGGGTATCTTTGAATGTCCGAATTATAAGGGATCTCAGGCTCCACATAGTCTAATCATAACTAAAAAATGAATTCAAGACAACAAACTTAACAAGTGGGTATCATTAAAGTCAGGAGCAAATTCTTTGTGAAAACCCAAGTATTTTCTGCCAACCCCTCAGGAAACCTAGTCTAGTAAGCCTATTCAAAGAAATTGTCTGTCAAAAAGATTTGTACTTGATGAAGCCATGCTGGTTCCTAGTGATCACAGCGTCCCTTTCTACATTCTCACAAACCATCCTTTTAGTAAGTCACTATTAAGTTGTGCCAGAAATGAAAGTCAGACACCCAGACCATAATTTTTGTTTTTTTCCTCACTAATATCACTCAATATTTATTGCTTTTCCCTAATATTGTTACATATTAGAAAGTCTGTGACCATATTAAATAATCAAGAAAACTTACCAGTGAACTCACCCATCCGGTTGTAAAAGGCTTGACATCAAAGAAAAGGAGAAGAATCCCTGAATTTCCCCACATCTCCCTGGAAATGCACAATGGCGCTCTCTAGATCAGTCCACGCGGCCATGTTTTTCTACAAGTATATTTTTCCAGCACTGATTTCTATTTAATTTAGTGTGAAAACAAAATGTGACTGCAGCCCTAGTGATGGTCATTCAATCAGGTTAAAGTTCCACACCACAGCAGTTAGTGCAGGGCTCCAATAGAAATTGTAGAAAGGGCCATTCACCTTACTGAAGTTTTCCATGGGCTGGAAATGTCACAGACTGACCCTTTCTCTAGGAGATAAAACCTTAAAATGGCATGAAGTGATTTAAATATATTGTCACACTTTATTCTCACAACCACCCTGGGATATAGGTTCTATTATTATCCCCATTTTAAAGTAGAAGAAACTAAGGTAGGCAGAGTTATGTAACTTGCTCAGGGTCACACAGCTAGCAATTGTCTGGGGCTGAGGGCTGTCCTGACTCCAGGCTCTATTATGCTGCTTAGTCAGCTCCCATTACTAATAAGCAGAGAATCTAGTTGACCTGAAGAAGTATTTGTGGCTGCATCAACTGGATAATGAAGATAAGAATTTAGCTAACAGTGTGTCGACAAAGCCTTGAGCAAATGACTAGGTCATACAGCTTTGTTTACAGAAACAGAGGAGCTTTGAGTTGTGATACACCAGAAATAAGAGAAAGTTCATTTTTAAGGAGCCTAGACTGATGAATCGATATGGATTTGCAAGAAAATGGCAGAGTCTGTACAATGTATCACTGGAGGTTGCAAAAATTTAGCTCCTACTGAATACATAGTAAGACACCATTAGTTGGTCATAATTAGTCACCATAAGATTATTGTCCTTCATAGACTAACAAAAGACATATATATCCAAACAAGAAATGTGACACCCCCCAATATCCCTGAACTGAACCCAGAGCATTGTAATAGCCACAAGTGTTGCCCAGAATCACTTGGATATAACATTGACACATATGCATTTAAGAACAATATTTTAATCAATGCTTCCATGACTAATACTTGTAACTTCCAAACTACATGAAATGAAAAGCTCTAAAAACATATAGGTTGTAGAAGAAATTGAAACTACGTGGGAAGAAAGTGAGCTCCATGTCATCTCGTCTGCTCCAGGAATGGTGCCAGGGAAGCTTTCAGAGAGCCATGAGGGATACACTGACATCGCAACACTTTTATTCAACAAAAACAATGGGAAAAAATCCCATTATACATATAGTCAACAGGCTTCCAAAGATTAATTATAAAATAACAACAGGAAGATGGTGAGTTATCCCTGGATCGTTTTGTTTCTGTCTAAACTCCATTGAATAAAAAAAAATGAGAAGAATGGTAACAATAAATTCAGAAGGGTGGAGCCAACAATCTACTAATCCAATCCCACTTAACCCTGGCAACTTTATCAGGTGAAAACACATAGCTATTCAGTCAATTAATGAAAGGTGTTGACTAGCACTGGAAAAAAGCATGGACATCTTAGGTATTGTAACTAGTTGAAGCAGGAAGTCTGTTGGGGTTGGTTGAGGAACTTTGTGTGTGTGTGTGTGTGTGTGTGTGTGTGTGTGTACATATATGCATATGCATGCATGCTGTGTGTATGTGTATATGTGTGTATGTATATTATGTGTACATGTGAATTTCTGTATATGAGTATAGAAACACACATATATGTGTATATATGTGTGTGTGTATTCACATATAGAACCAGCTCTAGCCATTTATAAAAGCTAATCGTCTGGCTCACTAGTTGATATCAACTAATAATCACGGCAAAGGGCAGAAAACTGGCAGGGGTTCATGAGCTCTAAGATATAGGAGCCTTTCTCTGGAAACCAGCTCACCAATGAAGGTGGGGTCTGGAAAAGAAAACCCAGACCATGCACCACTATAAAAAGCTCCCGTTGCTATTTTGCTTTAAAGTTTGAAAAGTGTTCGTTTTGACTCTTTTGTTTCTCACACGGGTGTTTCAACAATCTGGCTAGCAGCTGTTGTGGAGGTGAAAGACCAACACAAGCCCAGCAACAAGAACGCTACCAGCACGCTGCGAAAGCACAGGTTCTTTTGATCTGCTTAACTAAGGAAAGCAAGGTGAAGAGGTTCACAAGCTTACTTTAATTCATCACACAAATATCATTCACTTAGTTCAGGGGGAAAAGCCAGCTCAGAACAAATACAAACAAACTACAAACATCAACAGACAGACCTTGTCTGATTCAAATCCCAATACATAGTTAGCGGAGTTTAACAAAGTCTCAGCATATGGGTTACAAGCTGGAGGGCTCTTAGCTACAGCTGACTGGCGTCTCGGAATCAGCACCACTGCGAGTGAGAGCCCTTCGCAAATGGCTCTGTCTTCTCTTCTTAAAGCATTTCAGACATCATCAAACATCATCTGAATGACCAGAACTTAGGCTCCTATGATTGGCTCTGGAGTTAGCACCTCCCCTTAGTTAGCCCCACCTTGGGCCCCACCTTAGTTACCAATCCACACCCACATAGGTTTTACATTTAATAGGGGTTTGGGCCTAGGGCTTAGCACCTAGTAAGACTCAATGAAATACACTGAATTACTTAAAGGAAACAAAAGCCAAACTATTCAAGGGCACTTGGTTGAACTAAGTGCTAAGAGCCCATTTTGCTTACCAACACACAATGTAGCTTCCACACGTATTATTATCTCAATTTTGCAAATGAAGAAACTTAAGACAGTTCAGATTCTATGCTCTCTAAGAGGTCTCTCCCACCATTAGTGCCTTCTCTCTGAGATTCCCTCCAATTTATTCTGTATGCATATCTTATGTAAATAATTATTTGCACATTTAGAGCATGGACAGTTTTAGCCTATGTAACCCTAGGCAAGTCTCCTCCTTTCTCTGATTTCCTCCATTTGCTCTGGGCTCCCAGTCTTCCCCTCTCATCCTTTCCTGGGCTCAGAGTGATGGAGGGGAAGGGAGGGAAAGGGAGGGAAGGGGAAAAGAGGAGAAGAAAGAAGAGAAGAGATGACAATGGTCTTCTCTTATTCGAATTGTGTATCTTCCCCAGAGCTCTGCAGGCAGCTACTTATTCAATATTTCTTGAAAGAATGATTAGATTTCCAGAAGGCAGCTTCTCCTACTTTACTCAAGGCTACCCAAGTCATGCAAAGGTCTCTCAAAGCACACACACACACCACCCCCAAAACCACCATCACCCCATCCTCAACCCTCTCCTACAGGTTTAGGGACCATATCAGTGATAAATGCCACCCCCACAGGCTTGTAGAAGAAAACTCAGGCATGGGATGAATGGACTTCTTTCACAAAGTCCTACTAAAATGATAATAGCAGCTTATATTGCAGGACTGCTGCAAGAAAGAAAGAATAAAGTGAATTTAGAATTTAAAAGCTGCAGATGGGCAAAATCATGTTTGCAAAATGTTGATACACATTGGTAACTTTTCCTCTGCTCTTTAGTAACTCCATGCTGGGAGTTCTATTTTCATATCCGGGAAGAATTCGTTGTGTTTTGGCTTATAATATTTTAGATTACCTTCACATATGTAGCTCTAAATATCTGGCATTTGTTTAAAAGTGGTTATAGCAGGGAGAGGTTTTCCAAAATGGAATGTGTGAGTGTGATTTTCCAGAGAGACACATAGTGCTCTGGGGCTTTGTCTCTCCTCTCCTCCCCTCTCCTCCTCTCCCTTCCTCTCCTCCCCTCCCTTCTTCTCCTCTCCTGTCCTCTCGTCCCCTCTCCTCTCCTGTCCTGTCCTGTCCTGTCCTGTCCTCTCCTGTCCTCTCCTCTCCTCTCCTGTCCTCTCCTGTCCTCTCGTCCCCTCTCCTCTCCTCTCCTCTCCTGTCCTGTCCTGTCCTGTCCTGTCCTGTCTTGTCCTGTCCTGTCCTCTCCTCTCCTCTCCTCTCCTCTCCTGTCCTCTCCTGTCCTCTCGTCCCCTCTCCTCTCCTGTCCTGTCCTGTCCTGGCCTGTCCTGTCCTGTCCTGTCCTGTCCTCTCCTCTCCTCTCCTCTCCTCCCCTCCCCTCCCCTCCACTCTCCTCTCCTCTTCTCTCTCCTCCCCTCTGCCCATTCTTTCTCTGTGTCTCTGTATCTCTGTCTCTCTGTGTCTCTGTCTCTGTCTCTCTCTGTATCTCTCTCTGCCTCTGTCTGTCTTTACTATCTGTCTCTCCTCTTCCTCATGGGAGAATGAACGGCCTCTCAGTTATATCTTGTCTTTTTTCAAATGCTAAACCCATCATTTAAAGGCACTGATTTCAGTATTTCAGGACTTCCGGGGACATACAGCTGAAAGTGGCCTCACTTCAGCTACAGGGTCCTGAACCTGGGGTCTATGAACATAAGCCACATACATGCCCATACCCACACCCACACATACACACACATGTATCCATGTTTGCACAGGCGCGTGTATCTGCACACACACCTGTGTATGCATGCACATACAATCCATGTAGATGCATGTATATGTGCATATATAGCTGTATTTTAATACAATTAGCATTTTTATACTAAATACAAAAGTGATATTTCCCACTAAATGTTGCCTTTGTTTTTTAAACTCTTACTTGTTTTTCTTCAGTCTCGGGGCATGTATATAGTCCCAAGACAGAATCATTGTTCTGGAACACCATTATTTCCAATCCCTAACATAGGATCTATTGGGAGAAAACATTTAGTTTTTAATTTTACCATTTCTTGAACTTATTTTTAAAAACTTTACTGAGCATTTTGTGAAATATTTTAGGGCAAATCCATGTATAACTTCCAGCAAATACCTGAAACACAGAAAATCTTGGAACCAGACCCTTGTACAATCCAAATGAAAGTCTCTTGATTTTCAATTTTGGAAATTGTGCCGGGATTTTAATGACCCCAAGTTCTCTTTGAAAGAGAATTCTATCTTTTTAACAGCAGCATGCTTCCTATATAAGGCTGGATTGCCACAAATCAACGAATATAACAATGTGCAACAAATCGAAATGATAGGTTGCTCAAAGGGAAATGGAAAGGCCCACAGTGGGCATACATATGAACTTATTATCAAGAATGAATTACATACATAAAGTAATGTGAGAGCAGATAAACATTTAGTAAGAGCAAGAGATGACCAGTGGACAGCTCCAAAGCTACACTGATATTTATATAAGGTGAGGACATCTAGAAGATGCCTCTAGACACTGAGCAGACCACCTCCGGAGGTCATGGACAAGAGCTGGTTGTTGTCTTTCATTCTTGAAGAGGACCAAAATACCATCTTTATGTTGGAGTCAGGAAAACGTGTGTCCAACTGAGGCAGATCACACCAATGTGAGTTTGGAAGGCTGTAACACAGATCAGGCACACATGGTCTGTGTAAACATTTGGAGTGGAGACATCTCTAAATTTGCACATCTCACATTTCTTTTGAGCTACTACACTTCTGCTTTGCTCATAGAGCATGAAACCTTCTCTGATGTGGGCATGCCATACTGTGCCAGGTGGTCTTTTGCTAGCATCTCCAATGTCAATCAATTCCAAAGTTCTTCAAAAAGACCTTGAGAGTGTCCTTGCATTGCTTCTTCTGACCATCATGTGAACTCTTTCCTTACATGAGTTCTCTCTAAAATAGTCTTTTAGGGAAGTGTACATTTGGCATTCGAATAATGTGGCCAGCTCATCACAATTGTGCTCTCCGCAGTAGTTTGAATGCTTGGCAGTTTAGCTTGAGAAAGGACCTCAGTGAGAACAGCTAAGTCAAGCTTTGTTCTTCAAAGTCTGTATGTGAGAGAAGAAAGAGTGTCAGAGAAGAAATGGCTTTTGGAGAGTGTAAGGTAAGAGGCAGAAGGACAATAAGAAGGGGAGATAAGCCCAAGAGTTGGGTGGGAAATCCCAAATGAGAGAGCTGGGAGAGCCCATTGGAAGCTGAGTGACATCTTGTTTTCTTTAGAGTGTGTGCTTTAGAGAACTAAGGTGAAAAATATGACATCCATCTTTTTACAGTGAGTGAATTGTGAGTTCTGAATTTTACAAATTGGTATCCAATGAGCCCTAGATGAACATGTATTTATTTCCATTCCCTAGACATTTTAAGAGAAATAAAAACAACAACAAAAACCTGTCTTCTGTTTCCAAAACCTTCCCACTTCCACACACTTCCTCCCTAGGTAGAATTGCTCCCTCCCACATTATCACTGAGAGAGTGGAATTCAAAGGAAGCTCTTTGTTCCATCCTTATAGATTCCTTATAGTTCATTTCATGACGTGTCTGTCTATGTTCTTTCTCCCCTAACTTTCATTCTTCAGTGAGTCTGTGATCTTATCTATGAGAGCTCTTTCTCTGAAGGTACAATTTGTAGCCCACAGAAACCTTCTTCTCTACCTCCAAGAAATCAAACCCAGGGGGTGCTCTTAATGTGTTAGGAAACTGTATCATGAATTTCGTAGGAATCAATCACCCAAAGGAGCTATCCATCTAGTAGCCCTCCTTCCTGTTACATTTCGGTCATGTCTTTTAGATGTTCTCCCTAGTGTGGATTCTGTGATATGTGTGTTTGTGGGTAAGTGCTGGCCATTTACTCTACCTCAGAAACAAACTAATACTATAACACCCTCCACAAGTGGGCTTCCAGCCTCTGCCTGAAGCCCTCCAAGGAGGGGTGGAGCTCTCAGCCTTGAAGCAGCCCACACCACCAGGAGACCTGCAGTCATGTGGGATACTTCCTGATGTGCCTCTTTATAGCTCTTTTTCTTTTATTTTGGCTTTTTTAGCATTTACTCTTTGTTCCTGCTTATTCCCTCTAGGGCCAAATTGAACAAGCTGAATCCCTCTTTCACATGAGAAGCATTTCAAACTCCTGCAGAAAGCTGAAATCACACACACACACACACACACACACACACACACACACACACCCCTCCAATCTTCTCTTCTCCAGGCTAAAATGCTCAGCTCCTTAATCTGACCCTTAAATGGTCCTTGAACATTTTGGTTGCCCTACTCTTATCAATGCCTTTCTTAAACCAAGATGTTGACAACTAAACACAAAACTCCAGATGAGCCATAACAAGGGCAGTGTGCTGGAGACTATCACCTCCCTACTCCTAGATGCTGTCTTTTGACCCCTCTTGGTGCAGTCCAAGTTTACTAGAGTATTGTTGCCTGCCACATTCCATGTCTGACTCAGAAGGAGCTTTCATGGCTCACAAAACACCAGATCTTTGTGAGAACAAATGACTTCTGCCATCATACACATGTAGCTGTTGTCTTTGTACCCAATGGGTAAGTCTTTACATTCATCTCTGTTGAATTCAGTCTTGTTAGATTTAGCCCAATGTTCCAATGTTCGAACCTGACAAGATCTCTCTGTCTCTGTCTGTCACTCACTCTCTCTCTCTCTCTCTCTCTCTCTCTCTCTCTCTCTCAAATCAAACTCTCATTTGGAGTAGAGCCCTCCCAGAACCATGGCCTTGCCAAACTTGATGAGCTTCTTACAAATGCTTTTGTCCAAGTCCATGACAAAAATGCCTCCCAAAGCACCCTACGCCACTTGCTTTCTTTTACTTTACTGAAGAGAGACCCTATGATATAAATTCCTTCTTCTCCCTAACTCATACCTCAAAGTCCTTCATCATCCTCCCACATTTTCTCTTCCTTTCTTGCCTCCTCTGACACAGAGGCAGCCCTCAGTTCTTAAAGTCTTAAAGTCTTGTCA
This sequence comes from Trichosurus vulpecula, assembly GCF_011100635.1. NCBI lineage: Eukaryota > Metazoa > Chordata > Mammalia > Diprotodontia > Phalangeridae > Trichosurus > Trichosurus vulpecula. The sequence continues at coordinate 7,429,851 of NC_050577.1, read as the reverse complement.
AAGCCAATTTCTCTACATGGGACCATAATTACTCCCTCCCATCTGCCCTAGGAGCTTGTCCTCCATCAAGTGGTAGGCATTTATTAAGCATCTACTTTGTGCCAGCATCATAAGATCTGTTTATACGTGATTTGAAGGCATACTCAGTAAGTCTATTAGGAGTAAGCAAACAGGTTTTCACAAATAATATTCAAAAATGGACCACCTATGCAACACTTTGCAATTGACATTTGGATGTAAAGAATATAAAATCCTATTGTGTTTTGGTTTGTTGATTGACAACGAAAAAGCATCTGATGCAGTAACACAAAGAGCTCCCCTTTACAGGCTCTTGAAATAAGGGGTCTTCCATCCTTATATCAATGTCATTCTGAATTCCTTGGAACATGTCACAAAAGAAATAGCTCCATTCCATTATCTTCCAAAAATAATCATCAGGCAAGGCATTGAAGAGTTTGGTGTCTGCTCCCCAAAGTTACTCTCCCATGTAATGGAGATGATTCAAGGCATTTTTCAGCTCAAGGAGAGATCTCTTCTCAAAGGTGAGGTCCTCCACATGCTTCTGTTTAGATGGCATTGTATTGATTGAGCCCCAGGACATTGCAGAGGCTCCTGAAAGATCTGAGAAAACTCCAAGAGTTTGGCCCATCCATCCACCCGGGAAACAGCAAGTACATAAGAAATCTGCCTTGCCCAGATTCAAACATGCAGCTGAATGGACACCCTATAGTTCTAGTCCAACAGTAAATGGGACAAGACAGAAGAAATGGGTGATACTGCTGGGCTCAGAGTGAAAAAGAAGGATAAAAAGGGGCTGAGCTGCTTTGGAAAAATTACAAGACTCTTTTACTGGCTCCAAGCTTCTCATAGCAACAAAGACCAATCTTTCCAAAGCAAACATTTGACCAGTGTTACTGTATGTCACTGGGACATGAAACTCCACTGCCTCTGAAAAACTGAAGATGGGCAATACAGAGAGGGCAAGAAAAGGCATGGGGTGCACATGAACAGCTGCAGTATGGAGCCAATGGGGAGCTCTGAAGAAGAATGTCAGCCAAGGCGCTAATCAGGGAGCTGTGGGCCAGAAAGAAGAGGTGGGATGGCCATGTTTTGGGAGTGAGGAATGACAGGTAAGCAGCCACAGTGCTTCCCTAAGTATCCTTATGAAATCAGAAGGAAGTGAGGAAGTGTCCTAGCACATTGGGTGGGCTTCCTGTGGTGACCTTGTAGGGAGAACATGGACAAGAGATGCACAGAATAGGCAGACATGGGGGGTTGCAATCCACATCATGGGAGGGACCCCTAGATTTGATGAGATCCAGATTATTTTCAGCACCGTGTATTTTCTGGTCACTGTGCTAACCACTGGGGATTCAAAGATCAAAGTGCCGACTCTGACCTCAAGGAGCTAATATTCTATTGGGAGAGAAATGTCCACATCTACCTAAGTCTATTAAAACAGAATGAATATAAGATAGTTATAAAGGGATCAAGAAAGTTTTCACATAGAAGATGGTGCTTGAAGAATATGAGAAGGCAATGCATTCCATGCATGGGAGAAAAACAGTATCCAGGAAAAGAGATGGGAGGTGTAGACAGACCCATGTGTGAGGAACAGAGAGAAGGCCAGTTTGTCTGGGTCCTGCAGTGTTGGGAGGAAAGTCATGTTTGATGAAGGTGGAAAGGTAAATTGGCACAAATTTGTGAAGGGCTTGGAAGATCAAATAGAGGAGCTAATATTTGATGCTCAAGACAATTTAGTTTATTGAAAAGGAGGGTGATGTGGTCAGACTTGTACTTTGGGAAAATCTCTTTGGTGGTTCTGTGGAAGATGGATTGGAGCTGGGAGAAAGGAAGCAAGGAGGAAGGCAGTCGCGATGTTCCAAATGAAAGGTGACGAGGATGCCTTCTCTTGTCAATCATTCTCTTTCTCTCAAATCCAACATACATTTCTTAAGGACTAGTATGTGGGAAATGTTTTGCTAGGCACCCAGGATACAAAGACAGATGAAAAAGAGTCTGTGTCCTCAAGTAAATTAAAATTTATGTTTGTGACAATGTGCTTTGACTCGTAAAAGGAAGCAGGGCAACTTCTTTGCATAAAAGTTCTAAGATAATGCTTCCAATGAAGGGCAACTGTTGATTTGAAGAAATGAGACCCTGGAGACAAGTTGGGAGAAACACTCTGAGAAAAGGCAGGATGTCTATTTGAAAGCAATGGGAGAGGCAGAAACAGTAGGGAATGAGAAAGAAAGACCAATTCATCAATTAGCCAATGAAAACATATTTATTAAACTTTTCAAATCCAGGCATTGTGCTGGTAGTGAGTACACAAAGACAACAGTAAGAGTCCCTGCCTCAGAGAGCTGGCATTCTATACAGAGATGCAATGGAAGGCTTCAAGGCTTCAGGCTGCCCTAAGACTTAGAGAACACCCTGTGTGTGTATGTATGTATGTATGTATGTATGTGTATAGAGGGATAGGTAGATAGACAGACAGACAGATAGATAGCTGGCTGGCTGGCTGGCTGTAGAAGGAGAGAGATCTATCTATACACACACGCATAAATATACAAATACATACACAGGCATATATACATACATATATGTGTGTATATATAGATATGTATATATGTGTGTATATGTGTGTTTATATATAATTATATATTATATATATAAAATAATTATATATGTGTGTATATATATGTGTGTGTGTATAGATCTCTCTCTCTATATATATATATATAATATATATGTGTATATATATAAATATGTCTATATATAGATATATAGATATATGTATCAGGTCTATATATAATATATAAGACTACATCTCCCGCAGGAGTTCTAGGAGTTCATCAGGAGATGAAGATGATTTTATGACACTATTATTCCAAGCATCAGTAAGTGTATTTCTCCCCAGTATAATCATTTGAGAATCATTTGCCCAGTCAGCCTTATATAAATTTCAGAGCAGTGTATTTAGAAATGCGTCATACAATAAGAAGCATTGATATAAAACCTTCCTCACCACCCCCCACCCAAAAAAAAAGAAGTCTATGTTACACCTTCCCACCAATGCATAGAGCATAGAGACCAGGGGAAAGTGGGTTCAAACTTAGAAAGCTCATGGAGCGAAGAGCCTCCTCACAACTCACCATAGTTGGAAGTCCATTTGTCATCTTTTGGCAGTGCTCAACATCTCCTTTTGACATGGCACATTTTCTTTGCTGAGCCTCTTGTGGGCTACAAATACCCATTGTCTCTCCTTGGCTCTCAAAGCAGGCACTGCCCCCAGCTGACCTGAGCATGCTGCTAAGACACCAAAGGGCATAAGGGATGTCCAACACCCTCCAGACCCTCTGAAGTTTGCCAAGTCCTCCCCAGCAAAAAGATGGTGGAAAGAGAATTGGGCGGAGTCCAGGATTAGGCCTTATCTCCCACCCCCAAACCCCTAGTGGTTCCTTGTGGAGGAGGGAGGAGTTAGAGCTCCATGCTCATGCCTATCTGTGTCTGGAATGACTCCAGTTCTAAACTACCTTGATATTTTATGGATGAACCCTGGGGTGTGTCCAAGAGTCTGAATCTTTCCTGGGCAATGTCAGTCCACTTCCAAGTCCTTTCAGCACTTAGTCTAAAGCCTTTGATTGAGATGGATTGATTGGACATCTGATCATTTACTTTAACTTGGGTGCGGTCACATCATTGATTTACTCAATCACCCCGCCTTTAAATAAGTCCATGCAAAATAAAGTCGAGGTAAATTTGGGGGGGGGTTAGTAATCAGGGGAAGGAGGCAGCAGCAGTCAGAAATAGGAACTGCTAGTCTAGGTCCAAAGTTTGTGTGGGGAGAGAGATTAACAGTGGCTGTTGGAACAGCGCTGAAAAGTTGGCCGATTACTTTGTGTGGATTGTCTCGATCAAGACTCACGACAGATCTGTGCAGGCAAGGCTAGGCATAGCCCCATTTTACACAGAAGAAAATTGAATCTGAGAGTGATTAAGTGACTAACTAGCCCAGACACAAGTATTTGAGATGGGATTCCAGCCGAGCTCTTCCTGATTCTAAGATTAGCACTCTAACCATTGGGCACATCACACATGCTGTGTAGTAGAAATGGCTTCCTCCATTCACTGACATTTCCTAATTCTTGAAAATGTAGCCAGGAGTCATTGGCGATGTAGCATTTATCCCTCTTGATGCCAACTCTTAAGACATCCACACAGAATGTAAAGTTAGGGTAGACACCAAAAACAGTGAAAGCTGAGGTGAGCAGTGTAGGCCATCGCCTCTGGTCAAGTTAACCCCTGCCTGAGGCTCTTCCTGTTCTCTCCTTGGGGAGGGGGTGCATCTTTACCTGCAATGATGGGTACAATCCTCTGAGTTCTACAGAGCCAGATACTGTGTCCAGACAGGTCAGCACTCACCAGGGCTGGGATGGACAGAGGTTTGCCCAAGGGAACCTGTAGAGATACGGGATGACATGGAGCTATCATTGGCCTTAAGAAAGACCACTCACTCAGGCCAGCCATCTGACCTCTGTTGCCTCACCTCAGCAAAGGCTATGCCTCTGTCTCTGTCTGCCACCTTTGCTTCTCTTTCTACATCTTGGTCTCTCTCTCTCTTCCTCTCTTACTCCCTGCTTTGTCTCTCTCTGTCTGTCTCTGTCTCTGTCTCTGTCTCTGTCTCTGTCTCTCTCTCTCTCTCTCTGTCTCTCTGCCTGTCTGTCTCTCTCTGTCTCTCTCTGTGTCTCTCTGCCTGTCTGTCTCTCTCTGTCTCTCTCTGTGTCTCTCTGCCTGTCTGTCTCTCTCTGTCTCTCTCTGTGTCTCTCTGTCTCTCTCTCTCTCTGTCTCTCTCTCTCTCTGTCTCTCTCTGTGTCTCTCTGTCTCTCTCTCTCTCTCACTTTCTCTCTCTCTCTCTCTCTCTCCATCTTTCTCTGTCTGTCTCTCTCCCCGGAGGACTCCCCCCCCAGAGGTCCATGAGACTCCACAACTTAGTGTCACTCATAAGTTTTGTTGATTCAAGTGTTAAGTTAGCAAGCAATCCCACAATCTGCACTTGATTTGTGTACCTTTCCTGTTATTTACCAAGTGTCTCCTACTGGGGCATAAATAATTTAGAGTTCAAAAAGAAATCTGCTCCTAAGTGCTAGAAAGCCCCAAATCACGTTTATTTGATTTGCTAATGTTTCCCTAATACAGCACAAAATATGAAACCACTCTCTTTGCCCTCTAATTTTAAACAAAAGAATTCTCACAATACCTACTTGAAGCACGCTTGTAACCTCCAGAGGACGAATATTAAATGTACAATGCCTAATGGCTGATCAAACAGACATTTTTCTTAGGCACTATTGCTGGGGGCTACTCTCATTTTCTTAGAGAGTATATAAAATGGGCATTAAAAATTCATTATATTAATAGGCGCGGAGGAAAGGAGGGCAGGGTGCAAACATTGTCGATGTGGATGGTGCCTTTAGAATTGGTCTGAATAATAGCTGACATGTAAATGGCACTCCCTACTTTGGAAAGCACTTTATGGATGTTATCTCTTTGAGCCTTATAACCCCTGTTGCTATTAACCCATTTTACAGATAAGATGATTGAGCATCAGAAAAACAGAGTGACTTGTCCAGGGTATAGCAATGTCATGGATTGAGAATTGGAACAGACCTCTAAATTCATCTAGTCTAATTCCTTCATTTTACAAATGAGGAAACTGAGTCCCAGAGGTACAATGTCTTCTTGGAGGTGATATAGCTCACAGGGGGAAGGAGGATGATTTGTCCATAGGTCCTCTGATTTCAGAGGAAGCAAGCTGTGCCATGATAGTCAAAATATTCCTCTGGTTATTAGAAAGGAGAGCAGATAAAACAGCTGTCTACCTGGGCCCCTGTGGCTACTTATGATTGATCCAAGAGTCCATGGGACAACTTCTTTCTATTTTGGACACATATTGTGAATATTTGGCTAAGCTACCATGGATGAAAAAATCTCAGACAAAGCAAAAACAAAAGGAGACCTAATTAAAAGAGATAATTAAGGAAGCTACATTTTTCTAAAAGATATCATAGACAATGAAATAACATCAAACAAAGTACAGCCATTTTCCCTGATAAAGGCCTCATTTCTTAAGTATAAAAGGACCTGAGATAAAATTATGAAAATAAGAGCCATTCCCCAATTGACAAATGGTCAGAGGACATGGACATGTCAGCTTTCAGAAGAAGAATCAAAACTAGCTCTGCTTTGGTTTTTGTTGTTCTTAGGGTTCTTCAGTCCTGTCTGACTCTTTGTGACCCCATTTGAGCTTGACAAAGGTAATGGAGTGGTTTTCCATTTCCTACTCCAGTTTATTTTACAGATAAGGAAACTGAGGCAGGCAGGTTTAAGCTAGTAAGTGTCTAAGGCTGGATTTGAACTCAGGTCTTCCTGACTCCAGGCCTGGTGCTCTGTGTGTGTGTTTGTGTGCAGTAACTAGATGCCCCCAAAAGCTATCTATAATCATATGAAAAAAATGTTCTAAATCACTATGATTAGAGAAACGCAAATTAAAACCACTCTGAGATACCACCTTACACCTATCAGAAATGGCAAATGCTGGAGGGGATGAAGGGAAGTACACTGATAAACTGTTGCTGTATTGTGAACTGGTCCAGCCATTCTGGAGAACAATGTGGAACCATTGCCAAAGGGCTACAAAACTGTGCAGATCCTTTGACCCAGCAATACCACAATTAGGTCTTTACCTCAAAGAGATGAAAGGAAAAGGAAAAGGACCTATATGTGCAAAAATATTTGTAGCAGCTCTGTTTGTGGTGGCAAAGATTTGGAAGCTGAGGGGATGCTCCTCGACTGGGGAATGGCTGAACGGATTATGGTAGAACACTATTGTGCTACAAGAAATGATGGGGGGGTGAGGTTTCAGGAGCAAAATAAACATGACAAGACCAATCTGAACTGATGCAAGTGAAGTGAGAAGAACAGGGAGATCAGCGTGCACAGTAACCGTAATGTTATAACGATGATCAACTGTGAAAGATGTGACTACTCTGGTCAATACCGGGATCTATGGCATGAAGAAAAAATGTGTCCAAAGGGAGGACTGATGAGCTTGGAGTGCTGATAGAACTGTAACTTTCTTGCTTTATTTTTTGCCTCCCTTTGTGATATGCCTAACATGGAAATAAGTTTTATGTGATTTCACATGTATAGTTGATATAACTCTGCTTGCCTTCTCAGTGGGTGGGAGGGAAGGAGAGAATTTGGAATTCAAAATTTAAATAGAAAAGAATATTAAAAATAAAGAATAAATTTATTTTGAAAAATGATCATGTGGAAGGGTTTTCACATTTTTCTATTTTTTTTGTTGGTGTATTTCCTGCATCTGGGCTCTTAATATCTATTGTCTGGTGTGGTTGAGGGGACTGCACCTGGGATATGGCTCACTTGCCATTCTTCCTTGTTTTCCCCAGAGAGATCAGTTTCTGAATAATAACCATAACAGGCAGCCCGTCATTTCTTGTCCTAAGATACATTCTGTCTCACACGTGTGTGCAGTGTCTGTGTGTGTACATGTATGCATGCGCATGTGTGCATGTACATGTGTGTGTGTGTACATGCACGTGTGTGTGTGAGTGTGTGTGTGGACAGGGACAGGCAGAGAGAGACAGATATATATCTATATCATCTATAGATAGATTATATATATATATATATAGGGAGAGAGAGAGAGAGAGAGAGAGAGAGAGAGAGAGAGAGAGAAAAGTGAATATATTTGTATGTATATGTATGTGCGTGTGTGCATGTGATTTTCCTAAAGCACGGGTCTGACCATTTCATCCTGCTCCTCTATTCAATAAACTCAAGTGGTTCCCCATTTCTTCTAGGATCAAATACAAAATCTTCTATTTGACATTCAAAGTCCTTCATAACCCAGTCCCCTCCCACCTTTCTACTCTTCTTCCACCTTCTACCTCTCCTTCACCCACGTACTCTTTGATTCAGTGACACCGACCTTATTGCTGTTCCACAAAGAAGACACTCCATCTCTTGGCTCTGGGAATTTCTTTTAGCTATCTTCATGGTGGGAATTGTTTTCTTTGTCAACTCTCAGCTTCTCTGGCTGCCTTCAAATCACAACTAAAATTTGACATATCATGGGAAGTTTTTCCCAATCCCCTTCATTCTGATGCCTTCCCTCATTAATTATTTTTTTTCATTTCTTTGCTTACGCTCTCTCCTATTAGATTGCGAGTTTTTTTTTTTTTTTTTGCTTTTTGGCAGGGCAATTGGGGTTAAGTGACTTGCCCAAGGTCACACAGCTAGTACATGTGTCAAGTGTCTGAGGCTGGATTTGAACCCAGGTCCTCCTGACTCCAGGGCCGGTGCTCTACTGACTGCGCCACCTAGCTGCCCCAGATTGTGAGTTATTTAAAGGCTTAACAGTCTTTCTCCTCTTTCTGTAGCCCCAGAACTTAACACAGTGCTTGGCACAGAGTTGTTTTTTGTTGTTTATCCTTCATTTTCAAAGAAAATCGGTGGCATCACAGGGATGGATTTAATGAGGCAGTTTCAAAAAGTCATCAGCTTTACTCTCTCTTCCAGAATCATCAAAGTCCAGTGGCAGGACAAAAGTCAATGAGACTGGTGATGGACTGGGATGCAGTGGACGACCTTGTTGTTTTCAATGTCTGACCAAGCTCTAAGCGTTCCACAGCACCTGCTTTAGGTGCCTTCATGGCCATTGGGGGAAAGACATTGTTCTCATCTATCCATTCTGCTGGGGGATGTTTTCACATGCAGGGGTAGACATCCCCCTAACTCACTGATGGGTTTGAGGCCTGTTGGTTACCCTCAACCTGATTTAACTGGTCTGCTAAGACACTTTACAGGGGGTGTGGCCACTACATATGCTACAGCTTCTTGGATCCACAAGTGAGATTGGGTGAAGGTGGACACCAAAAGTGTATGAGGAAGACCTCACACCAAAGGTGCTAGCCCTGTCTATACATCTACTATGAAACATAGTAGATGCCTTATAACTGCATTGGCTGCTGACTATATGGGACATATGTATATGTATGTATATATGTAATATATGTGTGTTTACATATGTATATATGCATGTTTGTATGTGCATGCACATATAGATAGATAGATAGATAGATAGATAGATAGATAGATAGATAGATAGAAAATCAAGATAATATAGAGAAAGAAAGAGAAAGAGACAAAGACAGAGGGGGTGATCTCTTGCGTAGTCATTGAAAATAGACGAGGATCTCAGTTCAGAACTGACCAGGAGGAGTAGGCAGGCATTTGGGGAATAGTTCACATCTCTTTCCAGGCTCTCCTGAGCACTAAAGCTCCTCTTTTTTACTGCCCACATTCTCCCCAATATGGTACGCAGCTGCAAATCCTGGAGCAATACTGTCTCAGAAAACAAAGTCCAAGGCCAATGGGAAGGCAGTCTTCACTTCAAGCAGACTTGACCTATTCACATCAATCACTTAAATGCAAACAGTGGCACAAAGTAGTAGCAGTAATCATCAGCACTGCCACCATCATAGAGTAGGTGACGCTCAGCTAGGACTAGAAATAAATAAGGAGATTGAGGCCTATTCTATGTTGCTGTGTGATGAGAAAAGATGGTGTCATGATTGTGCACGAGAGGGAGGGATCAGAGACGTTAAGCCTAGGGGCTGCACTGGTAGGTATGAAGTACTCTGAGGAGGACTCCAATGTGCTGAGTAACTCTTTCGTGGAAACACAAAAGAAATGTAGAAGATGAGGAGGTGAGGAAGGGCTGCCATCTCCACCGCTGGAGGAAGTACACACAATGACGAGAACCAGGAAGCAAGGACCTAGTAATTCCTGAACTCCCCCCATCCTCATTTATCATATATGCATATTTTCATAGAGTCTGGTTTTGAATGACCCTAAAGACTTAAGAATTCAACTTCCAACCCGCTGAATACTGTCCACACCAACCAAATCTGCCCAGTGAATGATCTGAGAGCCTTTCTGATAGCTTGGGTGTTTCAGTTAAGTCGAAGTTAATATTTCCCAGTCCACGTGTGCCTTCCATGCTCCTTAATGGTGACAGCTGCTCAGAAGATTTGGCAGGTGTACAAATGAAGTTAAAAACGTAAGTGTTTATTGCTCAAAAGCTTCAGACACCTACTGTTCCTCTTAGCCAAAAGATAACAATTCTGCATTTTATGGGCCATTGTCTTTCCATTTGTGTCCCCAAGGCTCACCAAAATTCAATAAGTTTATTTTAGTGAAAACCTCCTCGCTGCACTCAGCATCTTGCCTAAGCACAGTATCCTAAAATAAAAGCAGCCGAACCATTACTGCAGCTCAAAGAGAGCCGGGATGATCACAGACCCATTTCTTTCTAAACACTCTCACTATTATTAATTTCTGTTGCCCTTAGAGGATATTTGGGAAAGCAAGTTTATCAGGAGTGCAATGTAAATGTACAATGAGTAAATGGAAAATTGGAGTTAATAAATACCTTTCTTTTTCCTTTTGATATGCAACCTAAATCAAATGACCACACTGGAAGCCAAACTTCACCTACAATAAATGAGAAATGGGCAGACATCTTTATATACCCCTCCTGGGAGGGGCCATTTGTGTTTGGCGACCAGGACTGAATGGATCCCCAGTAAATTCATCAGAGCCAATTTAGTTTATGTTCTGGGCACTTATCCCTCTATTTCTTAGAAGTCAATAGGTATACCTTCTATGGACAGTGTGTCAGAATAAGAAAGTACCTACATACTAAGGTGGAGATACTTAGATCTTAAGATTTGGTAGATAGAAGCTCTGGTTATTGTGTCCAGCAGAGAACTGATGTGATCTCCACCGATTTTCCCCTGTTCAATTATCTTGACTATTTTCCTTATGGCATAAATTCTCCAGGCTTCTCTTCTCTTATACTGCTCCCCAAGGAAAGGGATTTGTTGGGAGAGATATTGGCTCTGCTGGTCTCTGATAATCACTCTCTAATATGGTAAACGCTACCACTAGCAAATAAAATGGGAGAAAACATAGCATTTTTAAAGAGCCATGTGTATATACTAAATAAGAATGCCACAGTCTGGGATGAAGTATTCCTGTCAAGATCTGAAGCAAGATCAATCACCAAGCATTGATTAAACACCTACTATGCTCCAGGCTCATAGCTAGCTGGGCACAGGAAATCAATGAATCTAATATTCTTTTTACAATACAGGATGGCTCAGATGATGAACTCTGACTAGATAGGAAGCTTCCAAGATTTCTCTGTAAGGAAAAGCAAATGTTCTGAGGAAGAAAAATAAAAGGAAAAAAACAGTATCCTTGGAAACTCTTTTCAAATCACTTTCATTTTACACATCAAGTACCACAATAACAGGTCCAGGCATCCACCCAGGTGCAGTCAGGATGGCAACAATGGGAACCAGACTTTCAAGGCTTCCATCCACCCTGGACTGGCTCCTGGACTCAGTGGCAGAAGAACTGGATTCGAAGTCCTCTTCAGGTCCTTCTTTAGCTGTTAGCTATGGGCAAGAAGTCACTTCTACATCCTGAGCCTCCATTTCTGTTTCTGCAAAATGGAGATAATAAATAATAACTGGAGAAACAGCCTCATAAATCACAGGGAGAAAATCCTTTAAAAAGCTAGAGCTATAGGTTTTAGATACAGATTTTAGATACTGTTACTTGGCCTCTATTTTACAAGGCCTTTGCCAATGAATCAATGAATTGAGAAGTATTTATTAAGCACCTCATACATATCAGGAACTCTGTGACGTCTGTGGAATACACAGACAAAAATTAAACTGTCCCTTCCCTTGAGGAGATTACAATTTGTCATTCTAGATACGAGAAACAAACCTTGTAAAGTTCAGAAGATGGGAGAAAAAGCATCGTGTACGAGGTAGAACAAGAAAACCAGTATGGCTAGGCTTTAGCATTCATGAAAGAAAGTAATGTAAAAGAAGAGGGAAAGATAGATTGGGACCTTAAAGGGAAATGGGCTTTTAGAACCTAACAGAGGAAAGCCCTGAAGAGCATCTCTGACAGAAACTGTTCTTGAGTCTTCAAAGTCCCCAAGGAGAAGGAACAGAGAAGAAGCCCAGATGGGACCAATCTCATCCCAACATCATGCCACTTTTTCCAAATGCATTGTCTTCTTTGCATACAAATCTATCTGGGAGCCCAACACTTAATTTATGATCACAATCATGACCATAGCCAAAATATCCAAGGTTTGGAGCCCAAGGCAAGTATCACAAAATGTGCCTGGTGCCTCTAGCAGGAAGCATGCCGTTAGTTTGCTATGGATGTGGGGGAGGAGAAAGACCTCGCCATGGTGGGAAAACAGGGACTCTAGGACAGAGCAAAAAGGATGCAGCTGCGGAGACTGCCTTGGTCAGGGAGAAATGCATTCCAGGCCACAGTCTGAGAGCTTTCTAGTGAATTCATTACTCTTACAAACAGGTGCTAATCTCTGTTGTCTCTGTGCTGCTGAAAGACTGCAAATTTTATCAGTGCCCTTAAGCTAAGCAGCATCTAAATTAAGAAGCCGGGAGCAAAGTCCCAGCTGTTCCACACTTGGGTCCTTCCTTGAAATGATGAAACCAAAGAAAATCTTGACCCTTACCAAACTCAGTTTGTCATTTTTTTCTTAAAAGTAGACCTTATGGAAGATACAGAGGATTAATAAGACCCTTTCCCTATTGCAGTCCTTTGAATTCTTGGTTTGGCTCTGGTGCTCGTGGTGTCCAAATGGGGAAAATAACCTGCCCGGATAAATCACTCTATAATTCAAATATTTTTGTGCTTAAGTATAGAGATGTTTCAGGAGCTAATACTTGACTAAACATTAAAGATAAAACATAGACATATGGGCATAGAAAGCAAGGTAACCTTACTTTGCTAGTAATCCTTTGTACTCTCTGGAACAAATGAGTTTACCTCATTGTATTACACTCTCCCTAATCATTGGCCAAGTTTAAATATCATAAGTGAAATGATTGTTTAAGGCATTTATGTTGTCGTTTTTCATGACAATGAGATGTTGCTGAGACATGTGACAAAGGAAACATTACCAGTGTGGCAGGTAGAGACAAAAATGGCTGAGAAAACTGGAAATTAGTTTAACAGAAATTAAATTTAGACCAACAACTTACGCCCTACATCACAACAAGTTCCAAATGGATACATTACCTTAAAGTGTCAAAGGTCACATGAATGAGAGATTTTGTACAACTGTAGCCGGGGGGAGAATATAAAACAGACCATTTCTATTTCATAAAATGAATAAGCTTTTCTCTGAACAAAATGAAAATGCTAGACCAAGAAGAGAAGTCACTATTAGGGATGGGAAGGGAAAGCTTTACATAGAATATCTCTGGAAAAGGTCTGATACTCAAAATATGTAGCAAATTGCTACAAATACATAAGAACAACTTCCATTGCCCAATAGATAGGAAAGTTAATAGGTAGTTTTTGAAAGAAATAAAAAAGTGCCAACTTGGCTTCTTGGAGAAAGGTTCTCTCTGCTGTTAGCTCCAGGAAGGGCACAGGGAGCCCTTTGTCACTGAACAGCATATTCTTAACCCCCAGCTCGGTTACTTTAATCTTTCACTTGTCTCTGAATTCTTCTACGTTATGTATGATCCTCTTTGCAGACCTACAGAGAGCTCCTTCAGCCCAGATCTCAAAATACTGACAGAATTTAGCCTTCAACTGAGAATAATAAACACCTGGTTCTCCTTATCAACCCCCTCCCCCCACAATGGGAAATGACTAAAATTAGGGCTGCCTGGGTCCTGTGATAAACAGCCATATTTTGTGGGTTTCTGCCCCCCTGCCTGACCACCTGGATCAGAGCTGTTATCAGATCCTTCTGCCTGGATTCTCATCTTGTTCTCCTCCTCTGAGCCTGAGTCTCAACTTCCTCATTAGTAAAATGAAGGTGTTAGGCTAGATGACTCTGAAATGGCTTCTGGCTCTGAATTTCTGATCGTCTGACTCTGCATACTCATCTTGGGTCAGTTTTTGGCTCCCTGGGCATCAGCCCCAGGTCACCTACCCAACTTCTATGTCTTTTCTGTTCTCTGGGTTGGCCTAACTCTGACCATTTATTCATTCATTCAACAAATATTTATTGAGCTCCTACTGTGGGCAAGGCAATATGTTAGCCAATCAAGTTCCAGAGCTGAAAAATGAAACAGTACAGGCCTCCAAGGAGTTATCTTTGCACAAGGAGGATGCAATACATATACAGGTAAGAATGGTGCTTGTGAAATGCAAGATGACCTCTCATGGGGGGTAATACAGAAAGGAATCTCGTCTAGGCAGCCTCTGTGGGGCTTTCTGATCTGGGATTCTGGGGTTTCTCTGTAGCTTTGGTTTTTTATCTAACTAACTTTGGTTACAGGTACTTAAAAAAGATACAGTTTAGAAAGAATTCAACAAACATTATTACAATGGGGTTCTTAACCTCAATCGTGTCATGGACTGGGCCCCTTTGGCAGTCTCAGAATGTCATTTTTAAATGCATAAAATAAAATTCATAGGATTACAAAGGAAACCACTAGCAGTGAAATATGATTATCAAAATATTTTTTTAACAAATGCTCGTGGACCCCAGGTTAAGAACCTCTGGTAGAATGTTGAAAGCTAGGGCAAAATAGACAATGTAAAACAATGCAAAGAATGCATTGTGAGAAATACTCCAATTGGTGTGTTCCCAGATGCACTGGACTATTAGTTACGGGGGAAACAGCCCAGGGACAATAGTTAAGGTTGTGTTCTTGGATAGTAGTCTTAAGAATGGAGTTGCTGTTTTTTTAAGGTGTGGGGGCGGGGCGGGATATCACATGGAAAAACAGCAGAGTATGCAAGAATAAAAACCAAACAAGGGTTTAATGGGGTTTCCATTCACAGGAAAGGAAACAGTGCCCCCATGTCAGTTAGAGGCTAGCACCCTCCTTCCTGACTTTCGTCTTCTATCTCATGCTCAAAGCAGAGAATCAGAAGGACTATATTCTTCATTCTCTGAGTCTTCAGTCAATTTAAACCCTAGTACAGAATGATAAATAGGACTGGGCTCAGTAGATAGGGTGAAGAACGACCTTGGATTCAAGAGATGGGAGTGAGGAACAAAGGCTCAGTTTGCACAAATAAACTAGTCATGTGGACTCATTCTCCATGTACACAGGCGGCATGGATTACATTTAGGAATGCCACTGCTGAGGCAGGCTGGGGCCACTCATCACAAAGACACTTTTCATCCTAAGAAACCAGCATCACCTCTGGAGATCTTCGTCCTTTGGGGATTTCTTCCAATGGAGGCCTATAAAAGGAACCTGTCTGGTCAGCTTTCCTTTCAATCAATGCCAGGATAGAGCAGCACAAATATACCACAAGTTTCATCTTAGAGAGATGCTGAGGAATGGAAAGATGAAGTTGTGTCTCTATGGGGCTGAAATGATGACCATTATTTACTGAGCTGACAGATCAATATCATCCCATATCTGGCCAATTCATTACAGTGGGTTTAGTACTAAAACATGTAATGTGTATATGTATTTATGTGTGTATATGTATAGGATATGGTATATGTGTATATGTACATGCACACACCTATATGTAATGCATATACATACATAAACATATATATATATATATATATATATATATCCATGAAAAAAACAATGGCCTCATGTAAGACACTTTTCCAAGGTCATTGAATGCACAAACACTAGAAGGGAGAGAACCTGAGAATTTCCAGGATGACAAGTTGCCTTAGGTGGTCTTTCTAATTCCAAGGAATCCATTCATGACGAGCACCCAAACCCACTCCATGTGGTATTTATTCCCTCTGCTCAGAAAGTGGCTGTCTAAAACATACATGGACACAATTTTCCTTTTTTTAATGAAACCCAAATGACAAGGTCATGGAGAGACTCTTGTCACTGAAGCAGGCTTACACAATATGGTCAAAAGAAATGGAATTGATGATTGCAGAATGTACTACAGGCCTTCCAAAGTAACCAGAGCAAAAGCCTTTTTTGTCCTTTTATTTCTTATTTATTCTAATTAATAATGCAAGAGGGTGATCTCAGCAGTTTAGGACAGTGAGTTCTAATTCTCTCATTTGGCAGTAGGACTCTGGTTTTACAGCTTGGATCTTTGTTATCTAAGGAAAGGCAAGAATCTTGGTAAGGAATGCAGTTTGTGCCCCAAACCCTCTCCACCAAAGTACTGACTGGTTTAAGAATGAAGTAAAAAGAATCATAACAGATTAGGGCATCATATGGAAAAATAGGAGAGTATGCAAAAATGAAAACAAAGCCAGGATTTAATGGTGTTCATTCAAGTTACTGCAGAGATGAGCTCAGATTGCAGCAGGTCCACAGCACGGCTGTGCATTCTAGGGGTTGTAAGAAAAATTCAGTGAAAGGAAAAAACATCCTCAACTATGGAAAATCCTGCAGGGCAAAGAAAAATTCATCTCATGATATTGCTTGGTTTTTCATGTCATGGGGAAAGTCCATGCAGGAGCTTTACAATTCCAGCAGAAGCTGGAGGGTTCCTCTTCAGCTGTGAGATGGAGGGAATCCTTCAGACATAGGTGGACCCAGAGGCCTCTTGGCCCCATGAAGCTCAGCTCTTCTCTGACTGTGGGATTCTGGGATACTGCCTTGTGAATGCAAAGAGAATATAAAATTGAATCAGTTCTACGGTGCTGTGTGGAACTTGTCCATGCATACACCCACAGCAGGTCTTAGCTCACCCCCTCATTTAGGAAGGGCCCTTTGCTCAGATCTCTCATTCGCCCCAAATCCAATCCATTTGGCACTATACTCCCCAGGGGAGTGGTTGATGCCTTCCTTCTCAGTGGAAGGTAAGTTCCATGTGGATAGAGCTTATATAAACTGTTCATCTCTGTGTGCTCTAAGCTTGAGCCTTGCTCAGAGAAGGCAATTAACTTCTTTTTTGAAATTGAATTTAATTTTGAATGAAGACATTTCAAAAGACTGCAAAAGCATACTTTGAGGCCTGCCAGTAGGGCCTCAGTGGCCACCATTCAGGTTTGTTGTCAAGAGGATACTTTTCCCAAAATGGGTTGCACCAGATGGCATCTGAAATCCTTTCCAACTTTCACTTTCAGAAAGGCAGGAGGTATTCATAGCCTCCTAGACCAATCATTTCACTGTCAAAGGAATTTCTCCTACAGAACCTCCCTCTGCCAATGGAGACCAGCACCTGCCTTGCAGTTTAGAGTCTTGGAGAGTTGCCTACTGCCTGAGAGTTTACACAGCCTGAATGTGTAAGAGGTAGGATTTGAACACAATTCTTCCTGAAATAGTTGCCAGCCCTCTTTCCTTGGGTACTATTATGTCTCCTGCTATGATTAAGAAAGATTTCTTGAGTACTTTTCATCTGAAGGGTACACAAATGAAGACTGGGGTCGAGAGATCTCACACTGACTTTAAAGGTCATTCAATTACATGGGGGATAATTTGAAAAGAAAATGTCATAGAGAAGTGCCCTCCACTTAAAGCTTCACGTGAATCAGAAAAAGAACTGAAGAGCATCCCTGTGCTTTCCTTGTGAGATGTTTGAGTATTCTCATTTGAATCTCTGTTCACCCTTAGAGTGATCCTTAAAATTGTGTAATGATATCACAAGAAATCATCTTGGATGATGAAATATCTTAGACAAAAAGAATTAAACTAGTTCTCAGTTTCTATTTTTGGATTAGGGATAGAGAATAGACCTGTGTTGAGATAACCCCTAGTAATGTAGGTGGACAACTTCTCTACAGCCTCAGATCTTAGAGAGTTTCCTAGGGCACTGGGAGAATGAGAGCCTTACCCAGGCTCATACTGTACTGTGATGTAGCTGATATCGTCTATTGCTCCAAAGCCTAAAATGAGGGTGACTTTTGAAATCTCATAATGCCCCCTGCCAAAGGAAAGAAGACATAGAGAGTTTTTACCATCTCAGACACAAGCTTAGCTAGGTGGCCATGATCTCATGGGTACTGAGTGGAGAAAAGAGCATCCTCATTGACTTCAGGAGAGCTCAGAATGTGGTCCTTTATGTTTTAAGGCTGGCAAAAAGAAGAGGGCTAAGAGATATACATATATATATATATATATATATATATATATATATGTATGTATGTATGTATGTATATATCTCCATGGAGTTTCAGCTTAGTAGCCCATAAAAACACATGTCTGTCTCTTGACAGTATGAAATCATTTGTCATTGTGGCCATCAGGTATCAGTCAGAAGATATCTATGTCTTCTCTGAAGTGGGTGGGTGGCATCCCTAATTATGAGGTATGTCCAAAAACATATTCACCCCAAACTCCTATGAATTTAAATAGAAATGGTAGCTAAGCATATCCCAAAGTGTAGAAGCTATGAATATAATGCCAGATAGAGCTATATAACTATGGAGTCACTTGTAAGTGAATCCAGTATAATCATTAACCAAAGATTAACTAATTGTCAATTTTAACCAATTAAACAGGTGCAGTAGGCACCTGTCACATAGTAGGTGCTTAACTGGCATTTGATTGAGAATGTCAATTCTGCAACTTCTATTTTTAGAGAGTTCCTAGGGGCACTGAGAATTAAAAATGGCTTGTCTGTCACCTTACAAACGATTTGTCAGGGTCATGACTCGAATCCAATTCTTTCTAGTTCCAAGGCTGATCTTCTGTCTACCATAAACTTACTGCCCTTCATGGGAGAGTTATTATCCATTTTCCATCAACAATACTACTTGACTTTCAACTCCAAGGAACACCATACCCTGCCCTGCTTTCCCTACCCCCCCAAGAAAAATCGGATCACCAAGATAGCATCACCATGCTGATTGACTCCCTTCTCAATTCACCGTCAGTTGTATTTCCCCCCTAATCAGAGGGGTGGACAGTAGTAAACTCAACTCCTCCAAAGCCTTCCTTTATAGGGGGCTCACAACCTTCCAGGTAACACTCCTGCCTCCCCCCACCTCATTTAAGTTTTATTTCCTGTGTTCTCTTCCCCCATCAGATTATAAGCTCCTTGAGGGTGGGGACTGTCCTCCTTTTTATTATTTGCGTCCCCAGAGCTTAACACCTCATACATAATAGGCATTTAGCAAATATTTATTGTATTGAATTATTTGAATGTGGTCAACCCTGCCTGCCTGGGTTCCTTCTTAAGAGGAGGGTAATTAACCCTCTGATTCACTAAGCTGATGTGAATAACAAACAAGGCGTGTTTTAGGTATTACCCGTTATCCTTTATACTCTTGTATTTTAAAGAATTTGAGAAGGAAATGGCAAACCACTCCAGTATCTTTGCCAAGAAAAACCCAAATTGTGTCACGAAGAGTCAGAAATGACTAAAAAAACATGGACATCAAATTTTAAAGAGTTAAAGTCTTTAGAAATAGGGCAGATATTATTTGAAACATGCCAGCAAATTTGATAATGAAACCGTATGGGACAGGATTTTTAAATAATAGGAGAGACATCCTTAGGAGAAACAAAGTAAATTTATTTTACAAACCTTGCAAGATTTGGGCACACCTCCATAATGGAGGAGGCGAGGTAAAAGGGAACCTGCCTTAATTTATACTCTTTAATGAAAAGATTCCCACCCACCTCTATCCCTTCTCACCATTGGCTGGGAGGTGGGCTTACAGTCTAGGCGCGAAAACTATCCAGAGGATCAAGGTTGATCCAGTCCATTCAGGTTTTTACCTATCAGAACTCAACTGCCAGGGTGGCATCTGAAAGTCTAGGAAAAGAAATGGGGTGGGAGGGAGGAGAGACCTTCCTGGAGCAGAGAACAAATAGCTCACAGGAAGTTCATTATCTTCTAACATCTGAGAGAGATGGAGAAGGGCATGCCCACAGTTCTAGGCCCTGACCTTCCAAAATCACAAAGCCAAATCTCAAAACCTCTCCTACTCCGTTAGACATACCCTGTGAAGTCTTCACGATTATCCATCCCATTCAAAATGGATACTGAGATATAGTGTATCCCAGAAAGTCTTTTCAACACATATAACCTTGACATTCACTCTCCTTTCATAATTTAATAATCTAGACGTCACGATTCAGAACAGGAAATGCTTCCTGATAATATCCAGTTTCTAAAGCCTTCCTAGATCTCATTTCTCCCTTACCTATTCTTTTTCTAGCTCATGTAGAATATGTATAACTATATTTTGCTTCATGTAATTCTAGCTCTGTAAACAAAGGTCAGAGCTCTGACAGCTATGGACTTGAAGATATGTCCTTCAATTGGCTTATAGACAGTCAAGTTGGTGTGATGCATCTATTAATCGAACTCCATAATCCCACATTCCTGGTTTTCATATAGTTGGTGTGGTCACCAAGAAATGAATTTGGATTCACCTTCAGGGTGCTGTCAGGTTCAGCAGAGTTCTAGTTTTGTCACAGTTTACACATTTTACAATCGTAATTGCATCAATGCTTCACGAGTCAGTGGCCTTTTTTTTTGTGCAGACCCTCTCTGCACAATCCCTGAAGTGGATTGCTTCCACTCTATGCCCTAGGAAGTCAAACTTGGAGAGTTTCTATAGCCAAAAATGTCATCCCCCCCGCCCTTGTCAACTGAGTTCTGAACCTCCCTTAACTGAACTAAGCTGATTCGTGGATGACAGACACAACCTTTCAATGGACGCACATTCCAAGCCTTCTCAGTTTGTCAGGACCTTCCAGAGCTTGCATCCTGCTGGTAGGACCTCTAAAAACCCGGGGTCACTGCCCTAATGTGATATGGCACCACAGTAGGACTTCAATAATGATATTCCAGGAATATTTAGCCTTTTATTTTTAAATGTTCTCTAAAGAATCTTATATACTAGCCCATTCCTTTACCAATGTAGGTTGGCTTAGCTGCCAACATGTGAGGATTGAGATGTTACAGCTCTTCTCGAAGGAGCTTATTTAGAACTGAATTCTTTAGTTGATTCATAATTATATCTGTATATGGGTAATTGTCTGTTCTCTTTATTTTGCCTATTTTATCAAGGATTTTTACCAGTCAGTCATGCTATCTGAAAACATCTGGCAAGAAGACAGCGTAATTAATAGTTACGCTGTAATCACTTTCAGGCTGCCAGTTAAGAACATGACTTTCTTGCCTTTCCAAGAATAAATGTGAGATTTTTAACAAATTTCTCCTTCCTTCCCTCCCACATTAAGAAATGGCTTTTATTAATAATCAGCAGGCTTCCTTAAACCTTCTTATCACCACGAAAGAGGCTCATGGTTTGACTCCTGTATCTACCTTCTCCTCTCTATGGAAAGAACACCCATGAATTGTTTTCCCCTTGACTGCAAGGGGAATCTGTATGGGAAGGGCTGACGGTTGTTTCTTTTATTGTGGTGGGATTGGCTGGAAGCATCAGTAAGATATGTTTGGTGTAGAGTGAGGAGAAGGCCACCAAGGCCTTCTTTCCTTCTATCCAACTGCAGTTACCATGAGAAAATAATTTCAGAAAAAGATCAAGAAGGTTATTTCCCTCTTTAAGCGAGTTAACCCTGGGGGCCTCGCTGCTGTGGTTATTTTTTTCTCTTTTTATAAATGATAGAAATATGTGTGTATATGTCTTTATATGTCTATATACATACATGTATATGTGTATATATGCACATATGTATATGTATGTATACATATATGTACATGTGTGTACCTACATATAACACATTTTTACAGATTTGGAATTTAACAACATTTTAGTCAATCCGGCTTTGCACCTGCATCTACCTCAGATGCTGAAAGGAATACACAGTCAATATATACTCGAGAATTTTAGTTTCTATGAGAAAGGATGAGGATCTGGAAACCTCAGGGTGTAGCTCAAGTGTCCTTTGATTTTAGTGGCCAGCATCATCTTGGGGAACCATGCCTGACAAATCCTCAAATATGATTGTGTTCGATGGAGGGAGAACCATTATCATCTGCTCCCCTCAGGAGACAACATCTTCTAGCCATCCGGGTTTGCAACCTCGGAGTCATCCCTGACTCTTCACTCTCACTCCCTGTATTGGCAACCAAAAATGGGCTCCTTAGCACTTAGTCAACAAGTGCCCTTGACTAGTTTGGCTTTTTCCCCTGAACTGAATGCTGTTTGTATCTTGGACTGGAGTAAGCTTGTCGGCCCCTTCACCTTGCTTCCCTTGCTTAAGCTGATGGAAAGAACCTGTGCTTTCCTGGTCAACCCCTTCACCTTGCTTAAGCAGATTGAAAGAACCTGTGCTTTCCCCGGCGTACCTTACACCCCCGCAGAAGCTGGATGTTTAAAAGCAGCTCCCGTTGGAGCCAGAGGCTGCTATAGCTACAGCCACAGCCACAGCCACAGCCACAGCCACAGCCACAGCCACAGCCACAGCCATAGCCATAGCCACAGCCACAGCTGAGGCAGGAGCTGCCAGTAGCAGAGCTGACCCACGGGAGGAAGCTGAACAAAGACTTCAGGCCAGTGGGTAATCTTTTTACCATAGAGGGGGAAGCATGATTTTGCTTTATGCAATCATGCTTCTCTGTAGCCTCCTGGTTACTCTTTCAAGGTGTACTTATTGGGCCTGGAAACTTTTCATTAATATGTCAAAATGGGGATGCTGGTTCATGGGTTGGTTACTGTGGAGCCTAAATATATGTTTTGATTCTTCTGCCTTCTACTTTGAGAGTTTCTTATATCCGGCGGTTCCGAACCTTTCAGACATGTTTATGATCCTCTTTGAGATTATAAACTCTGCCCTCCTAATACACTCCCCTCACATATCTAATCTATCATTCTTTGTGTCCATTTAGACACAAGCCTAGCTCAGATCCTCTCATGCAGACTATTATAATAGTCCTCAAATTGTTCTACCTGCCTCTGGTCTCTCCCCACTCCAATCCATTCTCTACTCCATTCCCAGGATGATCGTCTTAAAGCACAGACGTGACAGTTGATGCTTCCCTATGCAACAACCTCCCTTGATGCCCTATTGCCTTGAGGATAAAATATGAACTCCACAGCTCACCATCCCAAGTTCTTTGTAGACTGTCTAATGCCACCTTTCCAGATTTAATTCATGACACCATCTTTACATATTCTTTTCTCCAGGTAAACTGACTACCTGCTTGTTTCTCTTTTCTTTATATCGGCAGTGCATAGAACAGTGTTTGGCACACAGTGAGTGCTTAATAAATGCTTGTCAACTGGTCAACCACAAACCATCTTCTCTCTGTGTATCTTTGCATAGCTTATACTCAATGCCTAGAAGCCTTTGCTTTGCACAAGGTTTAGGTGAGGTGCCAGCTGTCTGTAGGAAGCTTTGCTCAGGTTCCGAAATTGCTACCAATCTTCCCTCGTCAAATTATCGATTACATGCTTCTCTGTACATACATTTTACACAGCTAGTTCCCGAATCAGTTCTTTGAGGGGACAAATTATTTTTTTTATTTTTTTTTAATCCAGTACATGGCATATTTGGTGCTTAATAGCTGCTTGTTGGATTGGATAGAATGTCCTTCAATTCTATAATATTATCCCATTTCATTCCATAAAAATTCTAAAGTGAATTTTTGTTTGTTTCTTTTTTGATTGAATTAAAGAGGTTTTTTTTTTAAATCTTGTAGATTTACTACATTTGCTCTGGCAATTTCCTTTAATCAATGATACACGTGCAGCTCTTTAAAGTTTACAAAGCGCTCTCCATGAATCATGTCATGTATTGGCGAACCGTGATCACACTCTGCTCTGTCCTAGAGCTGGCCATCAATTGTTTTCCACTCCCTGGGCCTCTTTGCCCTTTGAAATCTTCCTCCTTTTCTATTCTCCCATTAACAACGGTCTCACCAAGGCCACCAAGGCCTTCTTTCCTTCTATCCAATTGCAATCCTTTTTTATTCCCTCCCAATTCTCATTCTCTTTTTCCTCATGGCTTCACCCAATACTCTATGAAATGTTCTCCCCAAACGTATTCTACTTCTCTTCCAATGTGGTGTGGTAGAAAGTGTTCTGGTTCTGGAGTCGGATCATCTGGGTTCAAATCCTGGCTCTACCATTTACTACCTATGTGACCTGGGCAAATAGCTTCACTTCCCTGGGTCTCATGTCTTTTCTGTAAAATAAGGCCTTTGGACTGCATGGTCTCTGGCATCCGTTCCACGTTTCCATCAAGGATCCAAGGAACCCCACTTCTATCTCTATTGTCAAAATGTTATTGCCTGTAGTTCCCCCCGCCCCAAGCCTGTGTCCTTGGCTTTCTCTCTCTCTTTCGTTCTGGAAGTGACAAGACCAGTCTGATGTGTCTGAGGAGACAACTGGGAATGGTGTTGGTCACCTCAATCACTCTAGCTCTTCATTCTCTCTCAACCAGCTCTTATCAAATTCCCGGTGACCCCTGGCCCACACTTTCGATGTCAATATTGAAGAGTCTGTTGAAGGTCAAAAATAGACTGTCCTGTTGCTTCTCCCCATACCATGGGAAACACGCCAGATTTCTGGGTGAGAACATCAGTACAAGGTGGGACAAGGCAGAGGGACCAGACTTGTGCTTCCCTGGTCTAAGGAACTCCCAGCCCAGAGAGTGAAGCTCCCTCTCTTGCTTCTGGTTTTCATCTTCTCTGCAATTTCTAATTTGGGGAACTTGCTGGAGACCTGCAAACTAGGGGAGCAAGGAATAGTTTACCTGTCAGATTTATGGAAAATGGAAGAATTATGACCAAACAAGCTATAGAGAACATGATGAAATGCAAAATGGGTGATTTTGATTACATCAAATTGAAGTTTTTGTACAAACAATGCCAATGCAACCAAGATTAGGAGGGAAGCAGAAAAACTGGGAAAGAATTTTTACAACCAGTGTCTCTGACAAAGGCCTCATTTCTAAACTATGCAGAGAACTGAATCAATTTTATAAGAATACACGTCATTCCCCAATTGATAAATGTTCAAAGGATATGAACAGGCAGTTTTCAGAGAAAGAAATTAAAGATATCTGTAGTCATACGAAAAAGTAGTCTCAATCACTGTTGCTTAGAAAAATGCAAATCAGAATGCCACATCATATCTGTCAGATTGGCTAACATGACAAGACAGGAAAATGATAAATGTTGGAGAAGGTGTGGGAAAATTGGAACACTAAAGCATTGTTGGTAGAGTTGTGAACAGATCCAACCATTTTGGAGAGCAATTTGGAACTATGCCCAAAGGGATATAAAAATGTGCATACCCTTTGACCCTGCAATAGGGCTGTATTGCAAAGAGGTTATACAAATGGGAAAAGGACCCACATGTACAAAAATATTTATAGCAGCTCTTTTTGTGGCGGCAAAAAATTGGAAATTGAGGGGATTCCCATCTGTTAGGGAATGGCTGAACAAGTTGTGGTATATGAATGTAACAGAATACTATTGTGCTATAAGAAATGAGCAGGCAGACTTCAGAAAAACCTGGAAAGACTTATAACTGGTGCTGAGTGAAGTGAACATTGTACACAGTTACAGCCACATCGTGGGATGACTAACTCTTATAGACTTGGTTCTTCTTAGCAATGCAGAATTCTAAGACAACTCCAAAAGGCTCTGGATGGAAAATGCCATTCATATCCAGAGACAGAATTATGGAGTCTGAATGCAGATAGAAGCCCACTGTTATTTACTCTCTCTGTTTTTCGTTTTGTTTTGTTTCTTCTTTCTTGTGTTTCTTTCTATTGGTTATCATTCTTCCTTATGGTGTGACTATGAATGCATATGTACAGCCCATATCAGATGGGCGTGCAGTCTTGGGGAAGGGGGAGGAGAGGGAGAGGGAGAAAATTTAAAACTCAAAAGCTTGTGGAACCGAATGTCGTAAACTAAAAATAAATAAATAATTTATATAAAAATAATACTGACAGCAATAACACAAAATTATTGAAGACATGAAGAGATTAAAATATACCTACATGATGATGATACGATGCTTTACTTAGGAAAAATCTAGGCATGGCTTTCAGGGTGGAAAAGGAAGTGATGGAGGAAGAAATGTAGGTGAAATAAAAAATAGAGGACATTAACAAAGATCTACTTTATAAAACTCCCACCAAATGATAAGTCTTCCAGGAAGCCTTGATGATGATTACCTTGGCTCTTAGACTCCACCCAGGACACCAGTCTTTTTTCTGTCCCCTATATGTGTTATTTTCCCTCATCAGAATGTAAGGTCCTTCAGGGCAGGGATTGTCTCTCTGCTTTAAAAACAAAACATACAAACAAAAATTTGCATCCTCAGAACTTAGCACACAGTAAGCACTTAACAAGTCTTTTTATTAATTGTCTTCTTCTGTAATGTATCCTTCAAGTAATGCTATACATTATTGTATAAGTGTGTTTGTATGTGAACGCCCTTCTTGACTGTAAGTCCTAAGATGGTAAGAGTCACCATATTTAAAGTTTGTACTTGCTCCAACACCTAGCCCAGGGCTCTGTATAGTGTATGTACTTAATAAGTGTTTCTTGTATTTTATTATATTACCAGATTCTCCATTTTTTCTGACTTTTATTTCCAGTTCCTTGACATATTTATAATACTTGGGTATGAATGTTCTAGAGAATACGAGAACTTTGGATTTCATTTTCAGGAGGGGATGGGAGAGGGGAGTATCATTTATTCACCCGACAAATGTGTAAGTAAGTAAGCATGGCATTGTTACCTAGTATATCTGTGTGTTTTAGGTATCTTAGTACCTTTGCTTGTGCCAATGCCATATTAGTGTGTATGTGTGTGCACACACGCACACGTGTATATGGGTGCCCGTGTGGGCCTCTTCCTCTAGCTGATCTGGCATGACCCAATGGTAATTTATTTTAGCAAAGTAACATTTAGTTTGCTAATTCCTGATGCTCTGCAAAGGCAATATCGATCGCACACTAGAATGTTAAATCAGCTTTCCTGGGATGGGCTGAACTCGAGCACGTCATAGTAAGAGGTTTTAGCCTTAATTAAAGAGTTATAAACTGCAGAGTCAGGGTGCTTCATTCCTGTTCAGCATGATCGCATCAATGCCTGTGGCCTCTAGCTCCTCAGCATTCCTGGACTGTTTAGGAATTTGGTTTCATAAATTGTTTGGGATTTAACCTGCCATTCAGAAACAACGCTTGTGGTCTCAAGATTCATCCTGAGAAAGAACCATGACTCCAACTTGAATGTTGGGTTTTGCTGCCCAGCCCAAGGAGCAGCAGCCTGATGAAGGAACGTAGCCGGAGAACAACTTTAAAAGTCATGTCCTGGTATTCTGATTCTCTTTTGAAAAAGTCTTCTTCCCCTATCCAAGTATTCTGACATCTGCAAGTCTAATTCTGTAGCAATGATTTGAGGAAACATCAAACAAAAATCCATCACAACATATCTATAGACCATGTGTAGTTACTCTTTCATTAAACCAGTGGCATTGAAACTTTCTGATTGCCTATTCCATCAGTTTCAAAATAAATTAAAAATAAAACTTTTAAATTTGAGTATTCATCCCCCATACATGTGCATTTATTTATTTTTAAATTGTATGCATACATGACTTTATTATAAAACACACAAACATGCAATATATACAAAGATAAAAAATCAGAATTTTTGAAGGATGAGATAGGAATAAATACCAAGGCTGGAAAGCAGTTTTGGGGGCCAGGGAAAGGATTTAAATGCCAAACCATTTCTATTTCATCCTTGAGGAAGGAGAGAGAGACTGCAGTTTGGTGAGTAAGAGGGCTGATGGGGTCAGACTTGTATTTGGAGAAGATCAGTTCAGCACTCCCATGTGGAGGGTGAATTGGCCTGGGGACAGGTGAGAGGTAGGGAGACTCACAGCATCAAGCCAGGGGAGTGGAGCTGAGGGCCTGAGCTGGAGGGGAGGCCAGTGGGGAGTGGAGAGAAGAAGGCTGATTGGAGAGACGTGGTGGTGGTAGAAATGAGTTCATTGGGCAATGGGTTGTGTGTATAGGATGAGAGAAAAGGAGAAGTGTGGGATAACACCCATTTCTGAGTCTACGTGGCCAGCAGGGTGGTCGTACTCCCAAAAGTAACAGGAGGGGAATTTGGAAGAAGGAAGGGTTTAATGAAAAAGATGACATAATGATAAATGATATATATAGATATATAAATGCTTGGCACACAATAGGTGCTATATATAAATGCTTATGCCCTTGCCCTGGACAGGTCCCTTGACCTCTTTGATTCAAAAGTTCTTCATCTATAAAATGGAATATTGAAAGTTAATTTATATGGTTCAGACAGGTGTCTAAGTTATGCCTGAGTCAGGAAGACCTAACTTCAAGACCTATGTAGGACAGGTACTAGCCATGGGTGGCCCCAGGCACATCTGAAGACTGAGCCTGCTGAGGAGTTGCCCATCTTCATTGCTAGAGGCCATTTTCTTCCCAGAAGTCCTCTCAAACAATGAAATCCCGAGTGCAGGCTCAGAGTTGTTATCAGCTTCAATAGGAGCATGTACATAAGGACACTTTGTAAGCCTTAAGGAGCTCTGTCAATGACAGCTACCCTCTTTACCCCAGATCCTTCAGGTAACCCCACTGGTCCATGAACCTGACCCAAACTCAGACGAGGCTTGTGAAATAAATACAGCAGTTTGGTGTGGGGGGAGGGGGGCATAAATTTCTCTGAACCTTTTGCTTCCTTCAGAGATCATCTTAATTCAATTGGCCCACAGTCCTTTTCCCAGGGCTCTTAATTATCATTGTATGAAAAACCATCCTTGTCCTATCGATAGGAGCGTTGGCTGTGTTCTCCAGCAGATCAAGTCTGAGCGCTGCGCTTGCAGACACAGGGAGGTCTCTTGACTGCCATTCATTAGTTTGTCAAAGCACAAGGGCAGAAACACCTGGATCTTGAACAGGGAGAATCGATGTTGCTCTGTCTCCTCTGCAATGATCCGTGCTTAATGGAGAGGCAGCTAAGAGCAGCCCACTGCAATGGAGGGCATGGAGTCAGGAAGCCCTGGCTTTGAATCCTGCTCCTGCCACAGCCTACCTGTGTGACCTCTCTGTGCCTCAATTTCACCATCTTGAAAATGCAGATAACAGCCCCTCCCCCCAGGGCAGCTGTGAGATTCCACTGAGATAATGGAGGTGATGCACTCCATAAACCTACACAAATGTCAGCTGTTATTAAGCAAGGTGTGAGCTACAAACGTAGAATCTTATGGCAGAGTTTAGCCCCCCTACATTTTCCGTCAGCTAAGACCCAGATGCTGCCTCTTTAGTCATTTCTGGTGTTTTCCTCAGGGTCCTTTCCAATTTCTCCACATTTTAAAAATGAAAATATTACCAAGTGCTGTACTGGCGAGAAGGCTGGACTTGGGATTGGGAGCGCTTCAGTTTGAATCCTGCCTCAGACACTTAGAGGCTGTGTTACCCTGGGCAAGTCACTCAACCTCTGTCTGCCTCAATTTCTTCACCTGTAAAATGAGGAGGTTGGACTAAATGGCTCCCAAGGTCCCTTCTAACCATAGATACATGAATCCATTATTTCTAACGAAGACATGACTGAATTGTTGTTGACTCTTCACTTTCAGAGAAGGCCAACAACACCACAGAGTGATGTCTTAACTTACAAGTGAATTGGGTTAAAGTGAGGCAGAGCTGCATAAAATCCTCAGCCTCTCTCTGTCTCTCTCTGTCTCTCTCTAACTCTCTCTAACTCTCTCTCTCTGTCTTTCTCTCTGTCTCTCTTTGTCTCTGTCTGTCTCTGTCTCTCTGTCTCTCTCTCTCTGTCTCTCTCTCTGTCTCTCTCTCTCTCTCTCTCTCTCTCTTTCTCTCTCTCTCTCTCTCAGAGTCAATGAAATCCACTGGCAGAACAAAAGTCAAGATGATTGGTGATAGACCAGAATACAGTGGATAACATTGGCATCTTCCATGTCTAACCAATGTCTAAGCCTCATTCATGACTCTAAGGACAAAATGCTCCTATTCCCCCATTCTGCCAGGGAAGTCTTTATATGCTTGGAATGGACACCCCCCATAAATCACCAATGGGTGTACGACTGAATAGGGTTCTCAGAACCTACCTTGTTATGATACAAGACAGTTCTTCCCACTATCATTTACCATATGCCCTTAAATATCATGCTCCAGTTATGGATTTTATAAGAATTTTTTAAAATAGCACCTTATTTCTCATGCATGGTTCAGTTTCTGATTCACTATGACCTCCAGGTCTTTTTCTGCCTTAATCAAATCTGCCCTGTGTCATTTGCATCATCTTGCTGTTTTCTTGAATCAGTCTTCAGGAATACTTCCCAATTTAGTGTCAAGTGTCATCCCAATAAATAACAGCACCTGCACATACATTGAGCATTTAGAAATTCACAAAATGCTTTCTTCCCAGCAGTCCTCTGAAGGAGGTAGTATAAGTATCATTATCCAGTTCGTAGAGGACAAACTGACATTCAGAGAAGTTAAGTGAGTCACTCATTGACACAAAGCTGTTTCATGCTGAAATGTTAACCCAAGTGTCTTGTGTCTGAGCCCAGTGTTCTTTCCATTACACTGCAATACCTCCCTTGATATCCCTAAGGCCTTCATTTTAACTCTTGGTAGTCAGTCAGTTAACAAGCATTTATTTTTTTTTCTTGATTTCGATTTTATTAATCTCTCCTTTAGTTTTCAGTGTTTCTCAAGTTC
Source organism: Trichosurus vulpecula (assembly GCF_011100635.1). NCBI lineage: Eukaryota > Metazoa > Chordata > Mammalia > Diprotodontia > Phalangeridae > Trichosurus > Trichosurus vulpecula. Next base: position 7,399,137 of record NC_050577.1, on the reverse strand, counting down.
AGAGATAGGGAAGTTGAGGTCCCCCACTAGTACAGTTTTGCTATGTATGTCTTCCTGTAACTTCTTTAAATTTTTTTTTATATTTTTATTTGAATTTTTATTTTTCAAAGATTTCTTTTTTTCTTTTTTTTCTTTTTAATTTAAATTTCTTTATTTAACATATTTGGTTTTCAGCATTGATTTTCACAACAGTTTGAATTACAAATTTTCTCCCCATTTCTGCCCTCCCCCCCACTCCAAGATGGCATATATTCTGGTTGCCCTGATCCCCAGTCAGCGCTCCCCTCTATCACCCCCCTCCCCTCTCATCCCCTTTCCCCTTCCTTTCTTGTAGGCAAGATAAATTTCTACGCCCCAATGCCTGTGTATCTTATTTTTTAGTTGCATGCAAAAACTTTTTTTTTGAACATCTGATTTTAAAACTTTGAGTTCCAAATTCTCTCCACTCTTCCCTTCCCACCCACCCTCCCCAAGAAGTCAAGCAATTCAAACTAGGCCACACATGTATCATTATGTATAACCCTTCCACAGTACTCATGTTCTGAAAGGCTAACTACATTTTGCTTCTTCCCGACCCATCCCGCTTTATTGAATTTTCTCCCTTGACCCGGTCCCCTTTCTAAAGTGTTTGTTTTGATTACCTCCACCCCCATCTGCCCTCCCCTCCATCATCCCCCCCCTTTTATTTTTTTTTATCTTCTTCCCTCTTCTTTCCTGTGGGGTAAGATACCGGACTGAGTATGTATGGTATTCCCCCTCAGGCCAAATCTGATGAGAGCAAGGTTCACTCATTCCCCCCTCACCTGCCCTCTCCCCTCCTCCCACAGAACTGCTTCCTCTTGCCACCTTTATGCGAGATAATCCACCCCATTCTATCTCTCCCTATCTCCCTCTCTCAGTATGTTGCTCTCTCATCCCTTAATTTCATTTTATTTCTTTTAGTTATCTTCCCTTCATCTTCAACTCACCCTGTGTCTGCTCTCTCTCTTTTACATATATATATATAATATATATATACATACATATATATAAACACACACATATATATACATACATACACATTCACTTATATATATATACATAAACATATATATATATATATATATATATATATATATGCATATTCCCTTCAACTACTCTAATACTGAGGTCTCATGAATCATACACATCATCTTTCCATGTAGGAATGTAAACAAAACAGTTCAACTTTAGTAAGTCCCTTGCAATTTCCGTTTCTTGATTACCTTTTCATGCTTCTCTTGATTCTTGTGTTTGAAAGTCAAATTTTTTATTCAGTTCTGGTCTTTTCACTGAGAAAGCTTGAAAGTCCTCTATTTTATTGAAAATCCATATTTTGCCTTGGAACATGATACTCAGTTTTGCTGGGTAGGTGATTCTAGGTTTTAATCGTAGCTCCATTGACCTCTGGAATATCGCATTCCAAGCCCTTCGATCTCTTAATGTAGAAGCTGCCAGATCTTGGGTTATTCTGACTGGGTTTCCACAATACTCAAATTGTTTCTTTCTGGCTGTTTGCAGTATTTTCTCCTTGATCTGGGAGCTCTGGAATTTGGCGACAATATTCCTAGAAGATTTCTTTTTGGGATCTATTTGAGGAGGTGATCGATGGATTCTTTCAATTTCTATTTTGCCCTGTGGCTCTAGAATATCAGGGCAGTTCTCCTTGATAATTTCTTGAAAGATGGTATCTAGGCTCTTTTTTTGATCATGCCTTTCAGGTAGTCCAATAATTTTTAAATTATCTCTCCTGGATCTATTTTCCAGATCAGTGGTTTTTCCAAGGAGATATTTCACATTGTCTTCCATTTTTTCATTCATTTGGTTCTGTTTTATAATATCCTGATTTCTCATAAGGTCGCTAGCTTCCACTTGCTCCAATCTAATTTTTAAAGTAGTATTTTCTTCAGCGGTCTTTTGGACCTCCTTTTCCATTTGGCTAATTCTGCCTTTCAAGGCATTCTTCTCCTCACTGGCTTTTTTGGAGCTCTTTTGCCATTTGAGTTAGTCTGTTTTTTAAGGTGCTGTTTTCTTCAGTGTATTTTTCAGTATTTTTTTGGGTCTCCTTTAGCAAGTCATTGACTTGTTTTTCATGGTTTTCTTGCATCCTTCTCATTTCTCTTCCCAATTTTTCCTCTACTTCTCTAACTTGCTTTTCCAACTCCTTTTTGAGTTCTTCTGTGGCCTGGGGCCAGTTCATGTTTTTCTTGGAGGCTTTTGTTGTAGGCTCTATGACTTTGTTGTCTTCTTTAGGCTATATGTTTTGGTCTTCTTTGTCACCAAAGAAAGAATCCAAAGTCTGTGACTGAATCTGGGCTCGTTTTCGCTGCCTGGCCATATTCCCAACCAACTAACTTGACCCTTGAGTTTTTCAGTGGGGTATGACTGCTTGTAGACTAACGAGTTCTATGTTCCATGTTTGGGGGGGGAGGTGCCAGCTCTGTCAGACCCGCACTACTCCTTCCCCAAGAACCCCCAGCCCGGGCTGGGCTTAGATCTTCAGCAGGCTGTTGCACTCCTGCTCTGATCTGCCACTTAATTCCTCCCACCAGGTGGGCCTGGGGCCAGAAGCAGCAGCAACTGTAGCTGCCCCACCTCTGCTGCCCCCGGGGCTGAAAGCCGAACCGCGAACTCCTTCCACTCCCGCAGCTTTTCCCACTAACCTTCTCCGCAGTCTTTGGTGTTTGTGGGTCGAGGGATCTGGTAACTGCCGCATCTCACACATTCAGGGCGCTAGGGGCCCTATCCGCCCGACTCCAAGTTTGGTTGTTCCACGCCGCTCAGGCTGAGCTCTGCTCCACTCCATTCCCAGCTCCCAGCTCCGTGTGGAATAGACCTCACCCAGAGACCATCCAGGCTGTCCTGGGCTGGAGCTCTGCTTCCCTCTGCTGTTCTGTGGGTTCTGCCGTTCTAGAATTGGTTCAGAGCCATTTTTTATAGGTTTTTGGAGGGGCTCGGTACAGAGCTCACTCCAGTCCCTGCTTACCAGCCGCCATCTTGGCTCCACCCCCCAACAAGCATTTATTAATCACTTACTATGTACCAGGAACTGTACTAAACAAAAAGACAGTCCCTGCCCTGAAGGAGATTATATTCTAAGGAAGGAAGACAACACATGAAAGGAAGCTGAAAAGTGTGGGGGTTGGTGGGAATTCCTTCCATTGGAGCATGATGAACCAGAGAATTGCAAATACATTAACCAGGAAGCTAAGAATTCTCTTACATATCCTTCAATACTCTCCTGCTTTTGCTTTCAGAGACCATTGTGGAATTTATTGGAACTGAATGAGAGTAACCCCCAAGTGCAGTGGGCTGCATTGGGAGGTAGTGAGCTCCCCATCATTGGAGAGCTTAGAGCAAAGGCCTGAAGCACCTGAGAGTCAAAAATAGCAATGAGCCCAAGAGACTGGCCAGAGAAGAAACCTCACCTACTGGAGGTTGTCGGAGGAGGCATTATCAGGGCAAATGTCAGCTCATGAAGAGAAAGAAAGAGGCTGGGAGAGCAAGGGGCTCCCGTGGCAGGTGCAGTGTTGGTATCAAAAATAGGTACAAACTATTATTGAAGAGCAGCTCCAAGGTCAATACGTATGGTGGGGAAGCCAGAATGACTGTACAGCTCTTGCCAGGAAGCTTGTCTGTGATTGGCCTCGTACAACAAAAATAATAGCCAATGTTCATATAGCATTTTAAGATTTTCAAAGAGCCTTGAAAATATCATATCATCAGATCCTCAAAATAACCCTAGGAAGTAGATACTGTTATCATCCCCATTTTAGAAATGAAGAAACTACAGCCGACAAGAGGTTAAATGGTGTGCCCAGGAGCCACATTGGAACCTGAGATTCCCCGAGTCCAAATCCTGCATTCTATTAACTCTGACACCAAGCTGCCTCTAACACAATCTCTATAGTCTGACATTCATGTCCCTCCGTAACGGATGCTCTTGCCTAGCCTTAAGGACCATCATTCCCCTTCATTTACTAAACGTTCCAGCTAAGCAGGGAGTGAGTGGTGTGATAGGTCTACATACCACAAAGAACACTGCATAATCATATGAAGGTAAGTGTCACTCCAAAGAGATTTTAGAGCCTCATGGCCTGAGCCTTAACAAATCAAAAGTAAAACATTTGCTGGCTGTGAAGTAACTCATCTTTGGGAGACCTAACTCAGCAGAATCTCCTTCAGGTCTCAGGGATACGGTGACTGCGATGGGGTAAGGAAATTTTTCTCATTCTATTTTATAAGTGCATGCCCTAAGAAACTGCCAACATTCTGATGCCCCTGAACATTGATGTAACAGAAGGGACCGAGATAAGGAGGAGCTTCAGTGTAAGTGATTGGACTCTCAAAGGCTGCACCAGCAAAGAGCCAACACTGGCAAAGCCCAGGAAGGCCAGAGCCGCCGTCTGTCTGAGGAGCAGATAGTCCAAGCTTGTGGTAGGGAAGTCAGGCGGTCAACGTGTATTTGTTAAGGACTTACTACGTTCCAGGCTTTGTCTGTGAAATGTAGCCCAGTGGAGCGAGGGCTGTCTCAGAATCAGTTCTGACACTTGATTCCATATGTGTGTGTGTACGCATATATACACACGCATATACACGTATATATGTAGGCATGTGTGCATAGAGAGGTATATAACTCTAAATATATAGATATATAATATCTTGGATGAACAAATTCACTTTGGAGATTTGGTTTCTTCGTCTGTAAAATGATAAGATTGCGCCATTGGCCCTAATGGTCCCTTCCAACTCTTCATCTATGATCCTACAAGCCCCAGGAGGTACCAGGAGGTTTTTCATGAGACGGCCAATGTTTTGACCCCCCCCCCCAGACCATTTACACAGGCTTGAAGGCCTTCCTCGAACCCCCCACCCCACCATACACACGCATGATCTCTAAATTATCATTAGTATTTCCTTACCTGGGTCCAGTAGACAAAAATTGTCTTGTGGAAGAGATTGCTGTGGTTGTTGGGTTTCGCCTTTGTGACTTCCGCTAAAGCACAGTGCCTAGAAACACAGAATCGGTCCATCAGCAACCGTTTCTTAAGAGCCTGACGCGTGTCAGCCTGGGCTCCAAGAAGTGGGGATGCAAAGACAAGAGTCTCAGCCCTCAAGAAGACTATAGTCTACCAAAAGCAAATGGATGTACGCGTGTTAGTTTATATGGAATAAACACCAAAGGAATGTAGGGGGGCATTGGGAGGACAGCACTACCAGCTGGGAGGAAGAGGAGGGAGCGGTGCATGAGTCCTGAGGGAAATACGGCGTTCTGAGGGTCATAGTCAGGAAAGGGCATTGCAGTGGTAGGAACCATGAGCATGAAGGTTGGGAAATCAGAGATGGGGTGACCTGTGTCCGGAACATTGACTAAATCAGTATGGCTAGGCTGCAGAGTGGACAGAGAGGAGGAATGTGTAAAGAGCCTGGGAAGTTGGGAAGGGCCAGGGGGAGAAGGTGTTGATCTGCCAAGCAGAGGGTTTTATATTTGATAATGGAAGTAATACTGAAGTGAGTGTGTATGTGAACAGTTTAAGACATGCTGAGTTTAAGACACCCATAGGATGTCTTGTTCGAGATGTCCAAAAGACAATCCCAGATGAAAGACTGAATGTCAGGATAAAGATTGGGGTTTGATAAGTAGATTTTATACTTACCAGCATAGCGACAATAACCATGTCTATGGGAGCTGATAAAATTACCCAATAGAAATACTGTGGATGGAGAAAGAAGAGATTTGGCAATTAAGAGGTCATTGGTAACTTTGGAGAGAGAAACATCAGCTGAATTACGAGCTCAGGAGCCAGACTTTTGGGAGAGAAGAAGAAAAGGAGAGCAAAGGAAGCAGAGGCACCTCTTATAGAGATAGCCTTCTCAAGGAGCTAAATTACAGGAAAGAAGAGAGATATGGGACAATACCTAACAAGGATGGATGGATGGATGGATCACCTGAGGGTTTTTTAAGGATAGAGCAAGCACAAAAATCTCTGTTAATTGTGAACAAGCAGCCAATATACAGGAAGAAATTGAATAGCAGTAGCCAGGGGTGGTATGGGGTGGGGGGCGGTGGGGATGATAGAGAAAGCAATGGGATAGAATGGGATCATTTATGCAGATAAAATGTTTTTCTTTGGCAAGAAGTTGTGCAACCCTGGGCAAGTCACTTAGCCTCTGTTTGCCTCAGTATCCTCAACTATAAAATAAGGATAACAACCCTCTCAGGGTTCTTGTGAGGATCAAATGAGAAAACATTTATAAAGCACTTAGCACAGTTTGTGGCACACAGTAGGTGCTGTATAAAAGTTTGTTTTCTTCCCTCCCCCCCCCTTGTTGTATGGAGGGGACCAGCCGGGGAGTTTCCTTATATGAGAGTTCCCTTATATGAGAGTTCCCTATCCTATCATAGGTCCACTCCCAATCCTCCAATTAATTTTATATAGCACATAGTAGGTGCTAAATCAGGTATTTAATCGAAAGGAATGAAATTGAATTGTACTTAAAATAACAGACTTACTGAATTCTTGTTTTTAAAACCTTGGAGGTTTCGCTTTTAGCAGATGAACTATATATTACTTTCACTGAAGACCTTTCCCTCTGTTACAAAGAAAACACTCCAACAACAACCAACTATTCCACTAACATTTTGAAATGAAAAATTGCTAAATTGACTGCTGCAAGGTCTCTGCTAAGTGATGTAGTTCATTGCTAAATATACCACTAACAGCAGCTTTCTTGGAATAGAAATATCCAACCCATTATGTCCACTTAGTAATACACAAGTTCCCACCTTCCTCTTGCAAATGTATTTTATCATTGCTGAATGCTTCATATGAAATATGTCCTGCATTGCATTAAAAACAACATTTTATTCAGCTAGGCCTGAGTTATTGAGATGAAATCTAGGTGGTATGATGGATAATAGTTGATTTCCATGGAGATGTCAGTGGTAACAACTGAGCTGTCTCCCCCGCCCCCCTCCGTTGACTTCCTTATCTCTGTCGGTGGTACTGTGGTTCTCCTAAATAATCAAGTTTGACTCCCCCATCTCCTCTGAAATCACAACAGCCTTTGTTTGTCATTTATGTTGTATACAGTTAATCACTTAATCAACAATAATTTCATTAAGCACCTACTATGTGCCAGGCACTATGCCAGCCACTGGGGATTTAAAGATAAAAGTGAAATAATTCCTGACTTCCAGGATTTCATATTCTGATGGGCAACATACACTCAAACCCACACACAAATGGCAAGGGCATGGAGAGGGGGCAGAGACAATAGAACAAGGGTATTGAACCTGCTGCCTCCAAGCCACAGGCTGTCCTCTAGGTCTTCAAGTGTGGCCCTTTGACTGAATGAAAACTTCACAAAACAAATACTTTTATTAAGGGAATTGCATTTAATTGAATGGAATTTGATTAAGGGGATTTGTTCTGTGAAGTTTGGATTCAGTCAAAGGGCTGCACTTGAGGATCTAGAGGGCCACATGTGGCCTCGAGGCTGTAGGTTCCTCACCTCTGCACTAGAAAGTAAGTTGTTCAGTAAAGCCTCCAGGAAAGCCTCAGGAAAGATTTGACAGAGCTTTGAAAGACACCAGGGATCACTAATGGTGATGTGTACGGATGAAGGACAGATGAAGAAGGGCTGATGTTCCCTGAATGGGGTGGGGGAGTGGGGTGGATGTTACAAATACACAGAGATGGGAGCTGCAGCAAGAAGGGCAGTTTGGCTGGACCAGACAATTTGTGAAGGGAAATGATGTGTAAGAATATTGGAAATGTAGGTTGGAGCCAGGTTGTAAAGGTCTTTAAATGACAAAAATAAGGAGACACTCAAGTTGTTGAGTGGAGAAGCGACGTGGCCGTTCTTTGTTCCCCCATTCTCACCAACATCGGCAAAGTCCTTTATAATTATGTCTTAAAAACATCCTTATCTCTGTATTGGGAATCAAGATGGGCTCTTAGAACTCATTCAACCAAGTGGCCTTGAAGAGTTTGGCCTTTGTTTCCTTGATTAAATTATGAGACCTTGACAACCTCCTTGCCCCAAGGGAAAGCCTAGTTTACATGGGTTTGAGTGACATGTTTGTGACATCAGAGGCTTTTAGACCATGTAGGTTTAAGTCGAATTTTTGTGGTGATTTTAGGTCACGTGGGTGAGCCACATGTGTGACTCACCTTTGACCCTGAACAAGATATATTAATGCAGAGGTTGGCTTTCTCTTTTGGAGCTCTGAGCCACAGCAGGAGTGGCACGTGACTCTGAGCCAGCCTTGCCAAGCTCCCGGCTGGACTCAGATGTTGATGGTTCCTTGGTAACTATGAATTGTATTTGGTCTGTTCATAAATGTATGTTTGTAATTTGTTTGTATTTGCTCTGAAGTTCAGGGTGCTGGCTTTTTCCTCTGAACTAAGTGAATGATATTTGTATGCTGGATTAAAGTAAGATTGTTAACCCCTTAACAATGCTTTCCTTAGTAAAAGAGATCAAAAGAACCTGGGCTTTCAGCATTCTTGTTGTTGGGGCTCGTGTTGGTTTTTCACCCCGACAGCAGCTGCTAGCCGAATTGTTGAAACAATCTCTTACCTGAACTAGGGTAACCATCTTCTAGGTGGTCCTGCCTGTCTCTCCTCTTGGCTCCCTTTAAATTATCCTGACCATGATGATCAGATCAGCTTCCTAACCTTCTTCCTTCTGTTCTCACTACCCAGCTCACTGACTCCCTGTTACCTATAGGCAAAAGGCCATATGCCCACATTCACAAAGCTGGTAAGCAGCCAAGCCCACACACAAACTCTTGTCTCCAAGCCTTTTGTCTTCTTCCTGTTCATGATGTCACCATTTGTCATAGTCATATCTTGATTTCTTTTATATATTTCCATTTGTTTCTCTTTTCCACAGGGATAAAGGCTCCAGCCCACCCTGCCCTATCCACACCCAAATCCCAATGGGATCCCTTCTTCTTTCCTTCTTTGCATTTTCTCCATCCTGGCTGGGAACTGACTTTCTCATTCACACCCCTCATCCTCATCCCCCCACCCTACCCCCAACATACACAGGAGTAATATCTGTTCCATTTGCACCTTCAAACTCCCTCCTCTATGCCTAATGTTCTTGGACCTTGCCTCACCATTCCCCTATCTGAGGAGAGATGTGTGAAGTCACACTCCTAGAGATGAACAGGAATTCACCAAATATGTGCCATCATTCTAAGACAGATAATCTCCATGCCCGAGCATATATCCTGCTACCAAACCTTCTGGTCAACTGTATCTTATTTTTCTGCTACTACAACCCAAAGACCCACAAGTATTAGCAGTGGAGCTGCCAATACTTCCTAAATTCCACCAAGAATTTCTCTGTGTGCTGTAGCTGACCCCACCTCTATGTCCCTTCCCCCTTGTGGAGTGTGATCTCTTTGGGAGCACAGAGCAGAGGCCATCTCATTTTTCTGTTTTTTTTTTATCTCCAGTGCTAATCAGAGCAGTCGGCAAACACTAAGTGCTCCAAAAACACTTGTTAAGTGATTGATTCATTGTCTCCCCACTGAGATTATTAGGCAAAGCGGAGTTATATTTCTTAGTGTCTGCAGATCTTTGTTGAATGAATTCTGCATTTTGAGATCCCTGTCCTTAAGAAGCTTATGGTTAAATTAAAGTTTAGCAAGACTCTTGAATAAGATAATTATAGTTAGCAACAAGAAAAGAACTAAATGAAGTTTTCTTAGCTATAGCCTTGAGTTAAACTTAAGAGAAGTGTCTCTGCCAATGATATTCATTCACTAGAAGAGAGTTTTCCATTCTGCCTTCATGCGCAGTCTCAGTTTAGGATTTAAGCTCCTTTAGGGCAGGAGTTGTTTAATTTGTGTCTCTGTGACCCCATCACTTTGCATAATACCTAACAAGTAGTAGGTGCTTAATAAAGGTTGACTGATTGGTTGGTTGATTTTCTCCTTTATATTGAATAGCTCAGAAGCCATCTTGACTGCAAGTTGAGAGAGGAGGAAAGTTTAGACCACATATTTCTCAGTGCTTATTCATATGCTAACTTCGAGATTTCCTTCCCAATCAGTGAGCTAAGGATGCCTGAGAATTCTTAACTGCCAGCTTCCCTTGTCTAGAATTGAGAAGATCATGCCCCATTTCTCTCCTCATTCCACCTCCCAACCTGCGTCCAAAGACTTTGGGGTCCTAGCCATTGTCAAGTGGGATGGATTCTTTGGAGTTACCATTGAAAGAGAACTGGATTTGGACTTCAAGCAACAGGGAATGCCTGTCTTCCCTTGAACACTGTGAATCTATTTGCTTAAAACCCTTTAGGATTTAATGCTGACAGTCCTTCCTTTTGAGGAAGGAAGATGTTAGACTCATGAGATAATTAATTTAAGGCAGGATTCTGGAGTCAGTATGATTTGAGTTCAAATCTAGGCTCAGATACTTAGTAGCTGGGGGATCCTGGCAAGTCTCCTGATAGGCCCAGTTTCTTCATCTGCTCAATGTGACTAATCTCACAAGGTCATTGTGATAATATCTGGAAAGTCCTTTGGAAACCTTAGGAGTGCTCGATAAATGCTAGATAGATAAGTGGTAGATATATAGATATAATGGCTTTTAAAATGAACTAGGTATAATAAGGTTAAAGTTCTTTATGCAAATCTAGTCAACAAACATTTATTAGTGCTTACTATACACCAAACATTTTTGTTCTTCTTTTTGGAATATTGAAATAGTTTTCCTTGATAATTTTATATTTTTATGATATGTATATATATATAAATGTATACATATAATATATATGCACATACATGTGTAGATATAGATATGCAGCTAGGTGGCACAGTAAATTGAATGCTGGACTTGGAGTCAGGAAGATTTAACTTTCTGAGTTCAAATCTGGCCTCAGACGTTTACTAGCTGTGTGACCCAGGGCAAGTCATTTAACCTTGTTTACCTCAGTTTCCTCATCTGTAAAATGAGCTGGAGAAGTAAATGGCAAGCCACTCCAGAATTTGTGCCAAGAAAACCTTAAATGGGGTCAGGAAGTGTCAGATATGACTGATCGACCAAAGAGGGAAAAAGTATCCAAAAGTCTTTGGGCATAGGTGTAAGTTGGAGATTGTGTGGGGAGAGAAAAAGGCAATCATTTTCTCAATTCTAGACAATTCTGAAATTTAAAAATTCCAGGGTGTCCTAAGCTCACTCTTTGGGAAGGAGGTCCTGAAGTTAGCATACGTATGATCACTTAACATCCCAGGACTCTGATTAAACTGTAATAGCTGCTATACCTTACAAGATGGGACAAGTCGAAACTAAGAAAGAATATTTCACTCCAGAAACTCTTGGTTTTGCCTGTAAGACCAAGGCTGTTAATGTTATACATGAAAAATCATGTTAATAGGACTCCTTTTGTTACATATCCAGGCGAGATGACTTGTGTTGCTTTTTTCCCCTGATACCATGAAGACTTAGATGGCCTAAGAAGGGACGCAGGACTTTTTACATGAAAACAAGTCCTCTATTTAGGGCCACCTGGCATTAGTGACAGACCAGAGTTCCGGTTTTTCCCTTCCTCCTCTCCTTTCCCAGGTATCGGCTCTTATCTCTATACTGAGAGATTAAGTCACCCAGTTCCTTCACCTCTCTAGTTTTTGTCCCTCTTGGCCACCCTCTTCCTATTGACTTTTTCCCCTTGAGTTTTGATACATGATATGCTTCTGCTTTGGGTCCTGCTCCTTAAACTCCACTGGCTTCTCATCTTCCTTATCATCATGCAATAGGGATCTGTTCTTAGGATCTGTCCTTGATCCTGTGCTCTTCCTGTACCCTCCCTCTTGGCAATCCCATCCACTCCTACTAGTCTTCAATAACTCCTTCTAGTTAGATGGCTCTAAAATGGTTTGAGTTCTCTTCTGAGCTCCTGACCCACATCTCCAAATGCCTTAGGAATATCTCCACCTGAAATTTAACCTCAGATTCAATTTAGTATTTTCCTCCCAAACATATTTATCCCTCTGCCTGCACTTTTACTAAAGTCTATGGCACTGCTATTCACCCAGTCATTCATGTCTATAACCCTGAAGTTATCTCTGACTCTTCCTTCTTCTTCACCATGTATGTGTGTATACATACATACATACATACATGCATACATGCATATATGTCCATGTATTGATATATAATTATATGTATTAATATATATATATATATGAGTGTGTGTGTGTGTGTGTGTGTGTAATACCATGTCCTATCAGTGGCATCTCAATGATATTATGCAATTGGCATAATCCCAAATTGCTTTCTAGAATGGTTGGACCAATTTCCAAGTCTAACAAGAGTACCTATGTTTCCACAGTCCCTTCAACATTGACCATTAACACCTTTTGCCATCTTTGCAATTTTCTTATTTGGAATGATTTGGAATATCTTTTCCTATAGTTATTAAGTTTATAATTCTTCTTTTGATAACTGTTACATGTTTTGTATCCTTTGATCAGTTATCCATTGGGCAATGACTTTTGCTTGCATAGATTTATACATCTTGGAGAGCAGATACTTTATCTGAGATATTTGATACATTCCCCCCATCCCCCATCAACCATTTGCCTCTTTCTTATCCTTGATATGTTTATTTTTTGGTGAAAAAGTATTTCAATTTCATGTCATTGAAGTCATATATTTTGCCTTTTGCGACTCTAGTTTTCTTTAGGATTTTTACCCTAAGCTAGGCTTAGCTGTGAAAAGGACTTCATCTGGTTTTTCCTATTTTTTAATGGTATGATCATTCATGTTTTGGTAGCCTACCCGCTTTCACCTTATTGTGGTATATGGTGAAACATGTTTGTCTGACATTAATTTCAGCCATGCTGATCAAATAAAGAGCTCTTCCCCAGCACTTTATTAAGCACCAAGGTGATGATTTTAATTATTTCTGATCCATCCTTATCCACACTGTAGCACTAATTTACCATTTCACTGTATACCTTTGAAGATTTCTATTTTATGCTATAAGTTGAGGTCTTCAAATATTATTACCCCTTTATTTCTACTTCTTTTTTCATCATTTAACTTGGAATTCTAGAGCTGTTTTTCCCCCCCAAATGAATTTTGCTACTATTTTGTCTAGCTCTATAAAATATCCCCTTGGTAAGATGATTTAAATAAACTATTTACAAATTCATTTAGATAGTTCCATTATCTTTATTGTATGTGCAGGTATGGGTAATGAGCAGTGACTAGCCTTCTAGGTACTTGAGTTCTTCTTTAGTTCCTTAAGGAACCTTATATAATTGTACCTACTTAGTTGTTGCATGTACCCTAGGAAGCTGGGTACATGCTCCCATGGAAGGAAGCTCCCATGTGTGGAGGCATTTTGGAGGCTTTTTGATTGCCTTCACTTTTTAGTACTTCCTTCTGAATACTGTTATTGCTACATAGAAATGAGGTTGATTTTTGTGATTTGTGTCCTACCACTTCAATGAATCTATTAATTTCCTCAATTAGTTGCTTGAATCATTCTTAGGATTTTTTAATTGTTTCATTATGTCTCAATAGGCAGGATGCTTGGTACTGTAGACACGAAGATAGAAAAGGACCCAGCCCCTGTCCTCAGGGACCTTCCACTCTATTTCTCTAACACTGTCCCCTCAGCCTTTCTGTTTTGGTGACTGGCTAAATCACAGATGTTCCAAACCCATGGGGAGAGGGTAGAGAAGGTGCGTGACTTCTCTCCTCCTATTGTGGGAAGAATACTGCTGATCCATCCCACTGTCCTTGTCACTGCCATTTTCCAGCTATGCCACCTTAGTTGGGGGTAGGGGTGGCTCTTGTAAGCAGAGACATAACTAGGACGGGATCATCAAGGATTTGTCATCGAGGATTTGTCCCAACGTGAGAATGTTTAGAGACCACTGCATCAACAACATAGAAATCTCTGAGTTTAGCATCTAGTTAGCCTGAATAACTAGTTAAAATTAGAATCTACAAGAGAATACAGGCCCAACAACCGGTTTGGTAGATTACAAAGGGGATTCTTTTCATATATGGAGCAGAGATCACTCCCTATTTCCAGTACAGTGATTCTGTGCTCCTATGTTTTCCATCCTGACCCATTACTCCAGCCATGGTCATTAGTCTGGTGAAGTCTACTGTGTCCTGTGTCCCCTGACCTATTCCTCCTGTGTTCCTACCTGTCCAACAATGCAGGGAGGGAGGGAAAGATTGTGTGTTCTAGCCGTGAATGTAGAAATTGCTAACCAAGGCTCGGACTGTTGGCCAAAATTCCTGACACTTGCTAAGCATAGCCAAGTAAACCTACTCTTCTGACAAATAAGTATGGTTTCCATTCCACCCCGAATATCCCCAATGTCTGGGCTCTGTGTATGGAGCCTACAAAGACCGGTTTCTTTGGGGTATTTCAACAATCATTGGCCATTTCATCTATGATGGTCCTAAACCAGGGTGGAAATGCCTAACATGCCTACCTTGTAACTTTATTTTTTTTTGCTTAATATGTTGGCAGTGTTACAAAATGTTTGTTTTTAATTACTCAAAGGCACCAATCCATATTTAAGACTCCACGGCTGCATTTCTAAAACTCCAGTTGCTTATTAAGCTAGAGTTAGCCATAAAAACATTTTTGGCTGCCCTACAGCTGAGAGAAAAGATTTGTCTAAGTTACACGATTAAAAAATCCATTTAGGCTGTCAACAAGTATGTCAAATATCAGCCCGATATAATTTAGAGATCCAAGGCAGTAAAAGGACAATTTCCTCTGGGTGCTCCCAGGGAAGGAGAGTGGATTGGTAGGTTGGCACCAACCTAGGCAGGCTTAAACAGCAGCTTCAGCTGTACCAGCAATAGTCCTCCTCCTTCCTCTTGTTTCTGGTCTGCCGTGGTAGGACCTTAGATTTCTTGGTACTTTTCCTGTTCTGAAAGCTGTCGTACTCATTTCCTTCCCTTGGGCAGCTAGGTGGCTCAGTGGATAGAGCACTGCACCTGGAGTCAGGAAGATCTGAGTTCAAAACCATCCTCATGCACTTATAACTTTGTGACCCTGGGCAAGTCACTTAACCTCTGTTTGCCTCAGTTTCCTGAGCTGTAAAAATAGGAATAATAGCACCTGCCTTATTGTGTTATTGTGAGAATTGAATGAGATCATATTTGTAAAGCGCTTAGCACAGAGCCTGTTATGTAGAAGACGCTATGGAAACACTCTATTTCCTCCCTCCCAGTGGTGTGATTCCTGGTTATCTCCACGTCCTTCAGCAGACGTCTCACGCCCCTTTTCAGATCAGACACTGTCTTGTTTGTATTTCTGGGCCTAGAACTTAGCCCAGTGGTTGGTACATAATAAGAACTTCTTCAGTGTTCTATCTTTGTATCTCTCTATTATCACCCCACTAATAAAAGGTAAGGGAAGGATTTGAACCCGGATCTTCCTGTCTCCAAATTTAACACTCTTTACTGATCTTAATAATGCTATTCTTTAACTCATTTTGGGAATCAGTTACATGCTTTCTGCATTGTCAGATCTCATTGTCCCTAAAAAGTAGAATATCATATCATGGTAGTCTTTCCATACCACACCTCCTCCCCGCAAATAGCATTAAAGATTTGGAGCTAGAAGGGGATCTGTCTTAAAGGGTGTCTTGTCTGACCTGCCCATTTTACAGATGAGGGATCTGAGGTCTACGGAGGTGGCATGATTGGTCCAAATCAGCCTTTGCTGCGTTCCAGCTTCTGTGCCAAGTGCTGGATAGAAAATAGGAGAGGCAGTCTGGCACTTTGGATGGGCCTCTGGACTTGCAAGCAGGGTGGTCAGAGTTTATTTCTTTTCTTTAACATGATTTAATTTTCCATCTTTGTAAATCCTAACTTGTCACATGTCTTGGACATGGTAGGTACTTAATAAATATTGGTTGAATTTAACTGAATGTTGAACCTGGTTTGGACCATAAAGGAAGGTGATATTTGAATAGTCATAGAGAAATTAGGACATTTTAACATGATTTTAGCATGTATCACCATGTATTTTGGACATTATAGACTTAGATGTTCCAATTCAATGTGTCTAGAACAGAACTCATTATCTCTCAAAAAACAAAACAAAGACAAAAACAAAAAAACCCTCTCCTCTTCAGATCTATCAAAGGTTCAGCCATCCTTCTAGTCACTGAGGTTCGCAACTTTAATGCCTCTCTCTCTTTCTCACCTCACATATCCAATGAGTTGTCAAATCCTGTCATTTCTCAATGACATCTCTCCTATATGTCCCTTTCTCTCCTTTCACATAGCCACCATCATAGTTTCAGCCCCAATCTTCTCTCACCTGGACTATTGTAATAGCAAAGTGAAGTCTCAAGATTCTCCCTGGTCAAAGTGATTTACCCAAAGTGAAGGGCAGACCATTCACCTCATCCTCAACAAACTCCAGTGTCTCCCTATTACTTCCAGGATCAGATAAACATAGAGTTCTTTGTTTGCCTTGAAGCCCTTCCCACCCTGGCCCCTTTCCACCTTTCTAGGCTCCTTCCCTCACTCTCTGGACCTGTTAAAGTGGATGACTAGATGTTCCTTCCACAGAACACCACATCTCCCACCTCTGTGCCTTTGCTCAGCTTTCCTCCTTCCTGAAACATTCTACCTTTCAGCCTTTGACTTTAGGACCCCTGCCTTTTGTTAAGCCTCCTCCTAAAGGCCTTTCCTGGTCCTCCAGATAGTGGGGCCATCCTCTCTGAGCTGACCTTCCCTCTCTACATTTGTCCTGTATGTTCTGCTGATATATGTTGACTCCCTACTGGAACGAGCATTGGAGGTGGGTGCTATTGTTATCTGCATTTGGCAGTTAAGGAAACTGAGGCAAACAGATGAAGTGACTTGCCCAAAGTCACACAGCTAGGAAATACATGAGGCCAGATTTGAATTTGGGTTTTCCTGACTCTAGACCAGGTGCTCTTATCTACTACTCCACCTTGCTATTTAGGGGCAGAGATGGTGAATTGGGTTATAGAGGCATTGAGACTGTGATTAGTTCATTCATTCATTCATTCATTTCATTCATTCATGTGAGATGGCAGTTTCTTTATTCAACAACAAAGCCTCATACTGGAATGGATGGGTAGGCAATTGGAAACAGGGACTTGGCATGAAAATGCATGTGAGACCCCACTTCTAGAGATGTCAAGAGACTGTAGAGCCATTCGCTTAAAGGGGAGTTCATCCCCTAAAGATGGATGAACTCATTAAAGGCCTATGTGTTAGGAGAGGAAAGCACAAAGAAAAAAAATAAAATAAAGAAGAGTCTGCTAGAGTGTGAAAAGAAGAGGAGCCAGCAGAAGGGAAAGAGAGGGAGAAGGAGCTGCTAGAGATGTGGGCAGAGTACCAGAGAGGTTGGCCTGACTCCCCAGGGTGGCACATCTTGTCTGCCTGAGTAAAAATATCCATCTAGAAGAAATAGGGGAAAATAGATATTCTGAGCACAGAACAAATCTATTTTTCATTTGAAATTCCTATTTGTGAAGTTACTACTTATTTTAGAGTTATTCAGGCTCAAATGGCTCCCTCCTCTCAGACTCTCTCCATTTATAACAGTAGCTTACTAGTATATCTTTCTTGGGAGAATTACAGCAGTTGTGTGGATGTAATCTATGGTTACCTTCTAGGGTTCTACATTTTAACTGGGCTTATTTTCCATCCCTTTAGAAAGAGAAATGAGAGACCCAAGAGGTTACTGCCTTCCCTAATCCCAATGTATGTCAGCTAAGGGAATAGACAGATTCCAGGTTGACAAACAAGGAAACAGGATACATTGAAAACCTTTTTATCCTCTCTCCCTCTCCCCACTGCATTCTAGTTACTTTGCGGAGCCTTGATAGAGAAATTCATGAAACAAAGTTAATTTTAGCCACTACAAATATATATTTATCACTTAACTTCAATGAGGTCCTCAAGATTTCTCACCAGTCTTTGCTGGGCGTTGGTGGCAGGTATAGGAGAGCTATAATTCTTTTGCTATCATGAATATAGAAGAAAAGGAACTTACTGTCTTTCATGCCTCCACTCACAGGGCCTAGATTCAAATCATGGGGAACATCAGGAAAACAAAAACCACCTCACGAGGACAAAACAAACTTTTATTGAATAGAAATACACTCACATTTCCAGCAGCCGAGACACCAGTGAAACTGGCTTGATCCAGATGGTGGCTTCTGCTTGCCTAATTAGGGTGGTCCCTTTTATTCAGATTCCCCAGAGCAGTTATTACATAAGGGGGTTCCAAAGTCCCAAAGGGTTCAAGCTCCGGTCCCTACCTGGTTGAGCAGGTATTGATGAGCTTTGTTTTCTGGTTGAATTCAGACAGCAATTGGAGCTTTTGCTGAAACCTACTCTATGTTTCTATATAAAGTTTTTACAGATTCCTTGTCTCCTCTCCCACCAAACACCATTCCTGCTAAGGTGAAACCCCACAGTTATTTATAAAAACTCAGGTAAGAATCAGAAGTTTAGTAGGAATTAAAAAGAATTTTCACATCTTAACTTAAGAAGTAGCAGGCAAGGAGTTCTTCTATGGGTGGCAGATTATAGCCAAGGGTCTGAATCATCACAAAAAGGCAATTCTCCAAAGATATAAGGTCATGGATATGTTTCAGTCTGCATCGCTGGATTTGGAGTTTCAAACTAGGAGCTCTCTACCCTGATGAAATCCCAGATCTGCATCAAAAATATTCAGTTCAACGTGTCTTCCATACCTATTATGTACAGAGCACTTTTCTTGGTTCTAGGGAAACAGAAAATAGCAATGAGATAGTCCTGTCCTCGTGCAGTTTACACGCCATTGAGTAAGCTATGATATACGCATAGACTTTATTTTTGGTTGATCTCTTGTTTCTATATCACCTTAATGTCTCACTATAGCCATCTTCTCCCAACCTTCCTTCCAGAGCCACTACCTATAACAAAGAAGAAAGAAAACAGAGTTCAACAAAATGAACCAATGTATCCCCCATATAGATTGCCAATATGTAGTATTCTGCACCAGTAACCCTCTACCCCTATGAAGAAGGGAGAGGGGGAATTCTCATATCTCTTCTTCGGGACTGAGCCTGGAAATGAGAATTTGACAGTTTCCCTTCAATTTCTCTTCTTGTCCTGTTGTCCTTTCCATTTCCATTCTTAGGGCCATTGTGCAGATGACGCCCCTCGCGTCAGTCACTTTTCTTTGCACCATCCAATGGGTTGCCATGCTTCTCTGGACTCTTCCCATTCACTATTTCTTATTGTGCTGTGATAGTCATCACATCCTCCAGCTGGTGGGCACTTCTTTTTTGTCCCATTCTTTGCTTCCACACAAAGGGTGGGGATGACCATTTGAAGTGCCCGGCTGCTGTTTCAGGTGCCGATTTCACTCAGCTCCAGTCAGAGGTAATATCAGGCTAACAAACCACAGGACTCCCTTGCCTTGTTGGCTGGACTGTGTCGGGTTTAGAGTCACCTCACATGAATCCTTAAGCTTGAAAGAAGTGGACTGCAATGCCTGGGGAACGTACTTGAGGAAGCAAGCAACTCTGGAGGCCACAGGGCCATTCCGGGTTTCCATGCAGCGTGACAAGTTGAGGCCCAGAGAGGTTAAGTCACTTCTGAAAGGTCACACAGCTATTAAGTGTCTGAGTCAAGGTTTGAAATGCAACCTTTCTGATGACCAACGCAGGGCTCTAGCCAGCATGCAACCTGCTTATTGCTGCATATTACTACTGTGCCCACTCATTAGCTCAGTTCTTAAAAGCTCATTTTCCCACCTGGGTAGGACTCAGGCTTCTCTCCAATGGGCTAATTTATCTTTTCTAAACTGTTCCAATAACTCAGTGCCACCCAGACCACAGAAGGCTCAGTGTTTCCTGTCATTGAGGTGAATGAAAAGGGACAACTTTAAGACAAACAGGCTCATGAGGCTACTCCATTCCAATGTCTACAACAAAGGTGAGATAAGGGTTAGGAAACAACCAGCATTGGAAAACTCAGCAAATGCACCTTGCAAAAGTCCCCTCTTGTCCCCTGGCTTGGATTACCTTGGCTGTCCAATGATCATCCCAATGCATGGTGACTGGAGAGCCTTCCCCGCCACCCCCCGCCACTGCCCAGTGAAATAAGAGCTACTTATCCTTGGTCCTGGGCATGGGTGTGATGCATTAGGGGCCTCAACTGCTTGTCTTCATGGGGAGACTCCTCACCTTAGAGCCATGGTCCTTAGAGTTATGGTCCTAGACCTGAACTATAAGGAACCTCAGAGGATACCTTGTCCAAACTCCTCATGTTACCAGGCACAGAAAGATGAACCAAGGTCACACTGGTAGTGCCCTCTGTTAGGTTGTGAATGAAGGCTCTCTTCCTCTAGCTAATGTATCAATTCTTCATCTGGGAACTTCTTTGCTCCTTGTTTTGGTATTTTCATATTTCAATATCACTGGTTTCCTTCATACAGTCAGGCACCTAGTTGGTGCAATGGATAGAATGGGACTTGGAGCAAGGAAGAACTAGATTCAAATCCTGCTTCAATCACATACTAGCTGTGTGACTCCAAGTAAGTCCCTTAACTTCTCTGTGACTCAGTTTCCTCATTTGCACAATCTTAATAGTCTCTATAAGGATCAGATGAGTTAGCATATGGAAAACAAACCTTTAAGCAGCATCCAAATTCTAGCTGTTGTTGTCATTGTGATTGTAGTTGTGGTGGTTGTGGTTGTTCATATTTATAAGCTTGATTATAAGAAGAGATTGGTCCATAGTATTCAACAGACTATAGACAGAGGGGTTTGGGACATCCACCACATGTAGTACCTTTCCCACTGTGCTACAGAATCCCACTATAGACAATGAATAACTAGGTGACCTTTAGCCAGTAACCTTTATTCTCAGCCTTAATCATTCTTAATTTCCTTGTCTGCAAAATGGTCACTGTAATAAGTGCTTACCCATTTCACAGGGCCAAGGTAAGGATCAAATAAGGTCACAAATAAAGTCAACCCAGGTTCCACTTTCTCTGTGAAGCGGAAGATACATTTAGTCGAAAGCAAAGAAACTTAATGATATGGTGTGATAAAATTATCAACAACATATTTTTTCTCACAAACTTTCCCAGAAATATAGGCACCTGAGGAGAAAGAGTGAAATTCCTTTTGCTCCTCCATTCAAAGGAATGGTAGGAGGAAAGGTGAGAAAACCATCCTAAGTCCCCAGGGTGAGTTTGGCATCTGTTCACCTTCCTGGTGTTTTCCATTTACATGTAGGAGCCACATTCTTTCTTGATGCAATGGAAAAAGCTGATATTTGGAGCCAGAGAACTTGAGTTCAAATGCTGACTCCACCAACTTATTCCTTGAATAACCTTGGTTATTTTCCCACTCTGGTCCTCAGCTCCTCAACTGTAAAATGGCCTAGATTACCTCAAAGAACCTTTCCTGCTCGAAATTGTTTGATCCTCCAAACCCACTCTAAATCTAAAGCACTTTGCAAAGCTTATAGGATGATAAAAACATCATTCTCATTATAGTTATCCCTAGTAATTTTTTAATAGTCCAGTTGGTGGGGGAATAGAGAAACTCATGTATGTGCTCATCTGCTCTTCATTTCCAGCCTTAGAGAAATCACTCGTAGCATCTTTACTTCACTTTCCTTTTTCTCTCAACCAGAAATGCAGGCAACTTTAATTCTTCCAAAATCACTGTTCCATTCTGCAAAGACATTGGGATGTGCCTGGAAGAAAGGGGTGACATAAATACCAATTCTTCAGAAATATAAATTCTGCGATCACAGAATTTTTAAAAATAGTACAGGGCAGAACCCTTTAAAACCTTGAATATTGCTTGCAAATTAATGTTAAATTTTGCATAGTCTGTATTTATGTGTGGAGAAAATGAGATATTCTGCACTGTAGACAAGTCTTCTGAGATAATGCTACCATGTAATATCAGTGTGAGGTTTCCCAGTGGAGAAATGTTGCTTCATGAATAGTAATGGGAGAGAAATTTGAATGGTATATCATCCTCATGGCCAGCTGGTTCCATGGAACTGTCCCTGAGGACAACACTGTGTACCCTATACCCAATGAGAAGTGCTGCAGGTGGAGCAAAGCAGGGGAGGCCAGTCCTGTAAGGCACCTGCAAAATCAGGTAAACAAGATCTAGTGGGCAGGACTCAGAATGTGGTGCATGGGTGCATGGGTGCTACCGATCTAAAGAATAGACATTTTCAACCTCATTTGCAATCTCCTCTCACTTCCCGCTATGCAGAGCCAGCAAGTACGAAGGTTGGATCTGAGACATTTTAATCATCTGGTTTGACATTGTGTCATTCTCTTTAAATTTCTCACCTGAAGTCACCAGGGAATAACCATTATTTATTCTAACCAGTGGCTTGAGAAACAGTCCCCCTTAACACGGACCCAACAAAGCTTCCTCCAGCCTCCCCTAGAACATAGAGCTCCAGGGACAAAATTGGCCTCTGGCTAGGTCACAAAGCAGCCTGTTTTACTGCTCAGCTCAATAGTTACCGAGAGCTTCCTTATTTACATAAAGCCTTTTTTTTTCCTTTTTGAAAACTTCCATCCCTTGCATCTGGTTCTGCCCCCTGTGGTTCATGGGAATCAGTCCAATGATCTGCCGCAAGTCTTCCTTTCTCCCTTCTAAACTTCCATAGGTCCTTCTACCAGTTTTCACAAGTCCCTTCCCCATTTCGGGTGCCCTCTTTTGGACCCTCTCCAGAATTTTGTGGTCCTTCCTAAAAGGCGGTGCCCAGAAGTGAAGACAATAGTCCAATTGTTGTCTGTCTAAGACACAGGAAAGAGGACAAGACTCTACTCGGGCACTCTGCCTCTGTTGATGCAGCCTTAAATCAACTTAGGGCTTCTTGGTGTTTGTCTTGCTGCCATATCTCTATTGGCTTCAGTTTCTCTCACAATCCACTCATCCCCCACCCCAACTCTCTTTTTTAGATACACTGCTGTTGAGCTATGCTTCACCATTTTGCATTTGTAAAGATAATTTTTGAACCCAAGTGTAAGACTACATTTATCCCTATCAAGCAAGAGAGGAGGCATTTATTAAGAATCTGTACCATATGTCAGAAACCATACACAGCATTAGAAACACAAAGGCAAGAATAAAGCCATTTCTGCTCTCAAACCACTTAAATCGCATCGGAAAAACAACATGTACACATCAACACCTAGGTATATAAGCAAGTGTGCGCACTTATTCCCACATACATGTGCACACAGTGTGGCTAGACAAGGTCATTTCTGTGAGGAGTCATTAGAAGCTGAGTGAAGGAGGAGCTGTGAGAGGAAAGGCTCCTTGAAGGAAGTACTCCTTGAGCTTAGCTTTGAAGGACCATGGAGACTTAGGTGGGAGACTCTCCCAGGGGCAGGGGAGCAGGAGGAGCCAATCCACCCAAAGTTGTAGAGATGGGAAGTTGAACACCATAGGAGACTAATGACAGGCCACGTTGCACCAGGAACCAGAGTAAAATATTATTGGGAGATAGTGAACAAAAGAGATCAAGGTGCAATAGAACATAGAAAACATTGATATGTGGTTTTCCAACCCAATGTGCTGCCTGGCCTACGGTTTAGGGACCCCTGTTTCTATTTACATTCTGTACTACTGGGCTAGACTGTACAGAATGTAAGTGGGTTGTGATGTACAATTGGTCTGGAAAGAGCCCTGTGAAGAACTTTCAATGCCCGACGAAAAGGAATTAGTATCTTATTACAGAGGCAATGCACGGTCACAAAAGCTTCTTCACATGGCTAGAACTACATTTTAGGAAAATCTTTTTGGCCACTGTGTGGAGCTTAGATTACAGAGGAGGCCATTGCAAAAGTCGACCTGAGAAGGCAGGAAGGTCTTTATTTGGGTGGTGGAGAGAACCATGTGAGTGGAGAGGAAGTGAATGTACTCAAGATGTTTGATCAGACTTGTGTAGAGCACAAGGGTTCAGAAGGCAGCTGCCTGAGCCCTGCTCATGTAGTTTGTAAAAAGACTTGGAGAAGAGCTGCCAGCAAGTTGGCAATTCTTCTCTGGGGAAAGGAGAAGAGGACATGGACAAGAAGATCACAAGCTGAGAAAATGTGGAAGATTGCAATCTACCACATCTGAAGGATTCCTGAGAACACAGATGGGTCTTTTGGGAGAATTACAACGTTGTTCATGACTTGTTTGCACTTAAACCCCTTCACAACATGACCTCAGCCCACCCCTTATTACACATACTCTATTTCATTAACTCCACAGTCTACGCAAACTGACCTTCTTTCTTCTTCCTATACATGATACCACATTCCCTGAATCCTTTTCTTTGCATTGGCCAGCCCCCACACCTGGCATATACTCTCTCCTCACTGTTACCTCTTAGCAGCCTTCATTTGGGTATTTGTTTTTATAAGATGTAATTCAAATGTCACCTTCAATAGGAGGATTTTCCTGTTGCCTCTCAGCGTTTAGTGCCCTCCCATGAATAGCAACAGGGTGAAATTTAAATGGAATGTCACACCCTTATGGCCAATTCCATGGGATTGTCCCAAATGGTGATATTGTATGCCTTTCTTTATTTAGTGAGAAGTCCTCCTTCACAGGTGGAGCACACCATTAGAGGCATGTCATAAGGCACCCCCATATATCCATTTTGTATATACTCATGTTTGTCTATGTTGTTCCAACCTCCCCCACCCCCAACACAATGCATATTCCTTGAAAGCTGGGACCATTTTCATTTTATCTTTGAATCTCTGGAACACAGTAGGTGTTTAATGTATCTGCAGCCATTTAATATTGTTTAAAACCATTTCACAATAAATGGGCCCAATATTTTCTGAACTTGAAAGCTGAGCAGGATTGGGTCTGAGCAGTACTTGGAGAGGAGACTGCCTGGGCATATTGGGTGCTGTAGGCTTATTTGGTGGGGGCGGGGCAGGGAGGGAAGGTCTACAGAGTCATTGGTCTGATCTCATTGCTGTATGGCTGTGAAACCTGGACAGTATACCAGTGCCATGCCAGTAAACTGAATCACTTCCCTTTGAATTGCCTTAGGGAAGATTCTGAAGATCACCTGGCAGGATAAAGTACTTTACATTGAGGTCCTTTTTTGAGCTGAACTGCCAAGCATTCAAAATCTATTGAAGAAAGTGCAACTTCAACGGGCTGGCCACATTGTTCAAGTGGCAAACATATGCTTGCCTAAAAGACTATTTTATGGAGAATTCATGTTCTCAGGTGCTCACATGGTGGTCAGAAGAAGAAATACAAGGACACTCTCAAGGTTTCTCTGAAGAACTTTGGAATGAGTTGTGAGACATAGGATATACTGACACAGGACAACCCAGCATGGTGTGCCTTCATCATAAGAAGGCATCATCCATAACCAAAGCAGAATTGCAACAACTCCAATGTGAGATGCTCAAATTTAGAGACATCTCCTCTCCAAATGCTCATGTGGACTATTTTGTGCCCACTCTGTGGTAGATCCTTACAAACTTATATCAGTCTGATCAGCTACAATGGGACATATTATAACTTGACACCGACATAATGATGCCATTTTGGCCCTCTTCAAGCATGAAAGACAACCACCAACCAACCAATACGGACATTTTAAATTTGATTGGAAACTTTCAAAGGAAAGTTTATTTCAGAACATGTCATGGAACTCGTGCAACTAATATACAATTTTTTTTGCCCCACCATCTTTTCCTGCCCATTGACAATTCTTTATAAACAATTCAAAATGCAAGAACAGTCAGCTTCATTTATCTAAGCACAGCTTAGTCCTGCTGTCCTGGTCTTGCTTTATCAAATAATGGTGGACTCATACATATCCCATCATTCCAGGTTTCTGGCTTCCTTTCTAGAAATTCCCTATACTTCTTCCAACCTACTTTTTGCATCCCTGGGAGATCCCATCTGCTAGCCTTTTATTTGTCATTTGTGTCTGTCATGTTCAGTTCATTCTGAATGCTTTTCTTCTTTGATGGTGTATATTTTCTTCCTGCTCAACACTTCCCCTTGGACCAGCCTGAGTATTCTTGCCGCCATGATTTTCTTTTGCACATTAATGAGCCAGCCATGAGGTACTCAGAAAAACATCACCAACCTGTTAGTAAATTGTAGCTGAGCAACAGAGCCTCCAAGTTCACAAAGCCTTCCTAGTAGGACTCTCGGGCTACTTTCCATCAGGCACGCTGCTATAAATTCAGGATAATTTGTTATGCATCCCATTCTCAGCAAAAAGTATTGGAGGCAGGAAACCAACTGCTGACCAACAAATGGACACCCACAAAGCCGGCATGAAATCACCCCAATCTAAATCATGCATTTTCTTTGAATGCAGGCACAGCTCTTTAAAGATCCAAAACCTGCCTGAGATTATAAACTCTGTGCTCGAGAGGCATCATCCCCCAGCTTGGATAATAGTAACTCTCCCCCAACACAAACACTCCACAAAATAAAAGCCTTCAAAGAGACCCCACAATAGCAAGTGCCATTTCAAGCCTTCAGCAGAATAAGCATGTGGTCATCTATTTTGCCTTTTTAACAAAAATATGGTAAATGACTTCCCTTCTGGTATGAATGGCTCTAGGTATAACGGATTACACAGCAGTATTGTTTGAGAACGAATTTCTATTTCATCCAGTCTCCAAAACTCTGGCTGAAGTGGCTCATAGTAACCCTCAGCCAAGATGGGAAGGGCATTGTCACTCATGTGGCTAACTGCCATGGCCACCCTGAGATCATATCACAGGCATTTTTAAATGTCAACTCATTTATGGTCTAATTTATTTTTTAAGTGAAAACAAAATACCTCTATACCCCGTCCTTGAAGAAAACCCCACAAAGATAGAATCCAATGACTCTGATTGAGAGTATGGTGAGCAGAGTTGTTTCTACAAGAATCTTGTTCTAGGAATGTAAGCACAATTTACTCCATATTTATATTTCTATTACACCCAGGCATGTTTGTGTTGACCAATTTAGAGTGGACCAACACACAAAGAAGTTGGTAATTTCCCATCGCAAAACACAACATGGCTTCCACAGGGGTGTCTCTCATTTCAGGGGAGTATTGACAAAAGCAAATCATGCCCTTTTGATCCTGTTAGAGTCTAATGAGGTAGGTGAGACAATAAACTTTTCTTGTTATGTGTACATATATTATGCATACATATGCATGTACATATATGCAAATCAATATTTACAGTAAAAACACAAAAACAAAGTCTTTTTTTTTTTGGAAGAACTAGCCAAGGAGTAGGAGTGGTGGGAGGTAGAGGTGGTGATGGTGGGAGAAGGCTTTATATAGGAAGAAGTGGAGTTGAGTTCTGAAAGAAACAAGGATTTCTAAGAGGTAGAAGTGAGTGTTCCAGGCATGGGGGCCAAACTTTATACAAAGGCCCATGAGTGGGAAATGGGGTGCCATGTGTGAGAAATTGCAAGTTAGCCAGCTGACTTTAATCCCTAGACACCACAGATGTATATAGTGTGAACTCATCAAAAGATGCCCAGAGAAATTTACTCACAGAACCAAGTAACTTTCAAAGTGCTTAAATTTTATTTACAAATCCAAGTTCATTTGTTGAATGTAAATAGATATCGGGGAGCCAAACCACCAAATAGAAGTGACAGGAGAGCCAACCCATGGAATGTTTTCCATTTTATTGTGAGAATGGAAAAGGTGGGGCTTGTAATTTGCTCTCTTTGTGGGGAAGGGGGCAGGCTGGGGTAGAGAACAGGTCTGAAGATTCTCATAACTATATTTAATATACTTGTGCTCTGCCTTCCACAATTTCTACCAGCTTCTATGAATTCTAGAGAAAGTAATAATGTTTGCCCTTACAGAGGCTGAAATGCTATCTATGACCTTATTTACCTTTAGCTTGTTGGGCCTTTACTGAGAGGAGGTTAGAAAGTTTGGCAGAATGATTCCCTCTGCTGTAAGTGAGTAATGTGTACTGTTAGTTCGCCAATTCTCAGATATTCTGAGAGAATTATCCTGTTCAGAAATAAAATATGTCCCCTAATTGTCCTTCTCTTTTCTGATTTGCCTATATCTGAATCATGGACTTTACTTGAGCTTTTCCATCAGAAGTTCATACACATTATTTGCTTTTTTTTTCCAATTTCTTCCCTGAGCCTTTTATCTTTTAGATCTTTAGGCAAACTGTGTTGGCAAACTGTATGGCTGCCTCTGCAATGACATGGAAAAAGCTGCATGATCCCTTTTCCAAATAGATATTTTTAACCATCTTCTTACCAGGGTCTGAACCCTCTCCTTAAGATTCCTAATGATCTCCCAAACCATTCCTCTTCCAACCTCCACCCTCATTTCTGTTGATGGAACCGTCATCCTTCCAGGCCTTGAAGTTCCTAACCATGGAATCACCTTTGATTCTTTCCTCATTCCCCCCTCCCCCTCCTCTCCTCTTCTCTCTGTCTGTCTGTCTCTTTCTCTCTCTCTCTCTCTCCCCAAATACATACATATTATATATATTAATTAATTAATATACTGCTTTTTATACACCATAATTTCTCCCAGCATTCCTTTCTCTCCCTCCTTTCAGAAAACTAGCCAATATAACAAGTAATATTTTAGCAGGAGAAAAAAAGAGGGGGGAAAGAGAGAAGAAAGAAAAAAAATCAGTAAAACCAATCAATATATAGAAAAGGTCTGGAAAAATAAATGCACCATGCCACCCCATGGAGCCCTCAACTATACTATATATATATATATATATATGTTAGGAGTAGGTTGTGATTTCTCTTCTTGGGATCCTGGCTTTTCTTTATATTTTCACAACATTCAATTTGAATTGTTTGTTGATCATCGCTCTCTCTTTCTATTTAAAGTGCTTTTTGATGTAGTTTACATTGTTTTCTTGGCTCTCACTTCACTATGCATCAGACTGTATAGATTGTTCCAGGCTTTTCTGTATTCATCACATTTGTCATTTCTTACAGCAGAGTAAAATTACATGACATTCATGTACCACATTTTGTTTAGCCATTCTCCAATCTGTGGGCATCTACTTTGTTTCTCTTTTTTTGCTACCACAAAAAGTGTTATTATCAATATTTTGGTATATATGGGGGCCTCTTCTGATCAATGACCTCCTTGGGAATCAACCTAGTAGGGAAAGGTCTAGTTATGGACATTTCGATAACTTTTTTTTTTCCTAACTCCAAATTGCTTTGTAGTGATTCACAGTTCAGAGCTATGATTCACCAGGGCACAGTAATGTACCAATGTGCCTCTCTTTTCACAGCCCCTCCAGCACGGACTATTCCTTTTTTGGTCATTTTAAAAAATTTGTTGGTTACAAAGTGAATCCTCTGTAGTCTACCGCACAACAGATGCATGGAGGGTCATGAATGCCTTGGATAAAGCTCACGTTGATACAGTTCTTTGAAGTTTGCATGGCACTTTACATGTACAATCCCCCAACAACTCGGTGAAGTAGGGGTTATTGCCCCCCATTTTACAGATGAGGAAACTGAGGTTCAGAAAGTTTACGAGATCTGCCTAGTCTCACAACCTGAAAGGGTCTAAGGTGGCATTTCAACACAAGTCTTCCTGATTCCAGATATAGGGGTCCACTTCCTTGATAAAACTCAAGAGGACTGGTGATGGCCCAGGATGCAGTGGATGACCTTGGTGTCTTCAATGATTGACCAA
This sequence comes from Trichosurus vulpecula, assembly GCF_011100635.1. NCBI lineage: Eukaryota > Metazoa > Chordata > Mammalia > Diprotodontia > Phalangeridae > Trichosurus > Trichosurus vulpecula. The sequence goes on along the minus strand of NC_050577.1, from coordinate 7,369,405 downwards.
GATCTAAGTGTTCCGCATGGGGATGCCGGTCATTGTGTGTTAGAAGCACACTTCCCTCTGAGAGGAAATATGCCCCCTTATCCCAGGTTCAGTATTCTGGGAATAAGTACTGTTTTCATATCCTAATGACAACTCTGTACCTGAGCAACTCATGGGAGAAGCCAACAGGACAATGGAAAGCATAAGGGCTGTGAAATCAGAGGATGCAGGTTCAAATACTTTCTCTGATTCTTACTGCCTTTGTGACCAAGCTTTTTAACCTCCCTAGAACTCAATATCATAATTCTCATATGAAGAGCTTGGACTAAGATGGCATGTGAAGTCTCTACCAGTTCCAAAATCTGTGGTTGTTCAGTCAATCAACAGGTATTGATAAATGCCTGCTAAGTGTGAAAGACCGGAGACACGAAGAAAGGCAGGACCATCCCTGAGCTCAAGGAGCTCACATTCTAAAGGGGATACACCATGTAACCAACTATAGACATATATACAGACAGTTATCCAAGATAAATACAGGACAATGTGCATGGGATCTCAGAGAGAAGACACTAGCATGAAGTAGGACCAAGCTGGGATTCTTGCACGTGTTCACCAAGGCTTTCCCCGAGTTCTTCTTCTTTTCTCTTATGTTGTCTCCATGACCTTATATGCTCCCATGGGTTAAATGATCATCTTTATGTCTATGACTCCCCAGATCTAGCTTCTCTCTGGAGCTCCAGCTCTATATACCAACTGCCTGTTGGACATTTCCACTTAGATGTCCCATAAACATCTCAAATGTGATATCTCACACACTGAACTCTTTCTCTTTCCTCCTCAGGTCCTCCCCTCTTTCAGCCTTTCCTGTTTCTTATAAAGACTCCCTCATTGTTCTAACCTTCCAGGTTCATACTCTCAGTGTTATTTTCAGTGTCTCACTCTCTCTCAACTCATATATCCAATCATTTGCCACATTTCTCCATTTTTTCTTCCACAATATCTCTTGCATGTTAAAGCTGGTCCCAACAACTATGGTATCCCAGAGCCAATGAGATATATGACAACAAGGACTTACTTAAGGAGCTTAGGTAGCACTCTATCCACTGCACCACCTAGCTGCCCTTAACTCATCCCAGAATGGCTTATTATGTGATCCTGTCTCTTCTGTGCATAAATAAAGGGACAAGGAAAGATGGGACAAGGAACTCTCTGGATTCTAGTCACTGGAGAGACATACGGACATTCAGATGCCTAATAGAGCAAGGGGCAACTACTAGCCTACTGTGAGATGATCCTCCAGGCTAATCCATTGGCTGGCAGCCATATTCTCACTACTCTCAATACATGCTTGGGGCAGGTGCAGGGCTGCTCCAGGAGGTGGATGAAGGCCAGGGTTTGGGGTGAGGGGAGAGAGCCATGGTCTCAGGCAGGCAGATCTTTTCCCACCTTTGAATTTAAAAAAGGCAATAAGTATGGATTAATACCTCTCCTCACTCCCCACCCCCAGCCAAAGTGCGGCTGGAAGTTCTCAGCAGGAAAGATTTCATTTGTAGAAGATTCCAGCGAAGGGAAGGTAAACTACAGAGGAGGAGTTGTTGATGGCATCCTAGCACAGGCAAAGCTGGCCCCAGAAAACCAGAGGGACTCAAAACTACCACAGTACTACAAGCACTGTCATTTGCACTTTACAGATTGGTGGAGGGGGAGAAGTTAAGGTTCAGGGAAGGCATGAGACTGGTCAAAGGTCACACATTCAGTACGAGTGGGTTTCCAATCTGGGTACACAGTTCTGTCTGGTGTGCTGTGTCCTCACAGTAGGAAAGTTTGACATCAATAAATATATTAAATACCAGATAAACGTGCCACCTTTCTATACGCAGGCCTCTACCGTGAGTTTGCAAAAATCTGGGTTGTTTTCTTTATAAACACAGATAATTATGCCAAGCTATACAATTCCTATTGAGAAGCAAAAACTGCCACAGGACATAAGCTCCATACACAATTAGCAGTCTTGTGTCCCTGTCCATCTGTCTTTCATCCAATTCATCAAAATCAGAGAGTATGAAGCCAGTAGGACCTTCCACTTGTCATCCTTCCTCCATGCTTCGTCCTTTCCCCTAAAGACATAACCCCTTTTCCAATGACTCCTCATCAGCAAACCTATACAACTGAGGGGGGCATTGTCTGTGCAGCCTGTACTAGCCAGTATGTATGTGTGTGCACATGTGTATGTATATCTGTGTGTTTGTACATGTATGTGACATGTATATGATTCTGTGTGCTCACTGATACCACTCCTTCAGCACTAAAGGCTTTGTGTAAGACATGACAACATGAAGAGGAAGGTGACTTACAAGTGATGTTGATGTGATATTTATGTTTTGTTCTATAGAACTGGAAGAAGGACCAGGAAAGTGTTGAAATCCCAGCTCAATTGTCACTCTCCTTGCACAATTGAGGTATTGGGGGGTGAGAGAAATTCTTGCATTCCCAGGCCAGAGATAACAGAATGGAGACACTGAGGGAGGAAAGTGAGAGGCAGATGAAAGGGGGTTGAGGAATGTTCCCCATCCCTTTCCTCTCCCACCCCAGCAAGGGATGAGCAGGTCCTTTAATTTAATACTTTGTCTTGGCAAGGATAATTCATTTCTCTTTGGGAATCTTCCTGGAAACACAGGAAAACAAGCAAACAAATAAAGGGGGGGGAGGGTGGAGAGAGCTGGATATTATGATGTGGCAATACCCAAAATAATGTGGAAAGAGTAGGAAATATGAGACCTGAAGAATGAGTAAGTAACTAGCACATTTGGCCAGGAATCCTGTAACCCATGTCCTAGAAAGGGAGCTTGCTCATGAACATTTTCATCCATCCATCACTAATCCTCTTCTCTAGTCCCAGCCACCACCTTCCCTCTTTCCTCATGGCAGAAGACTTTGCTTCCTACTTCACTGGGAGAACCAGGCTCTTCTGCCAAGAGCTCTCTCTTCTGCACTACAAAACCCCTCAACAGCACCACCATTCTCATTTGCTCCATTCTCTGTGGAAGAAGTGACGCTTCTCTGATGATGCTCTCGATTCCATTTCCATTATACCCTGGGCCATCCCTTTGGCCATCCCTTCTCTCTAAATGTCAATGTCTATCTACTGGCTTCTTGCATGTTGCCTCCAAATGTGTCCAGGTCTCATCTCTCCCTAAGGGACAACACTTGGTCATGATATCCTGCACGTTACCTAATATTTCTCATTTTCTCAGACAAACTCCTAGAAAAAGTTGCTTCTGCTTATTTCCCACCCCCAGTCATCTAGCTTCCATCCTTACCATTCAGTTGAATTTCTCCTCTCTAAACTCACCCAAGGATCTGAACTACTTGACCTTTTCTTGGTCCTCATCAAACCGACCTCTCTGCAACTTTGCACATTGTAGACTACCACCTTCTCCTGAACACTCTCTCCACCCTCAGCTTCCATGACTTTCCTTTTCTGAATCAGCATTCAGAACCCATTGCCTAACCAATAGTGTTCTCCTAAGGCTATGTCTTGAGTCTTTCCTCTCTTTCTCCTTTCCCCCTTCCTCTACCCTCCCTCCATATCATCAGCTCTTGTGAGTTCAATTGCCTCCCATTTTGACTTATCCAGCCTTAGATTTCCCCCTGAACTCTGGGTCCTCATCTCCAACTGCATGCTGGAGATTCCGACCCTAACAGTTCAGGAACAGCTCAAACATGGCCCAGCCAATACAGAAAGCATCATCCTGCACCTCTTCCAGACTTCCCTCCTTATGTTGGGAGCACGTTGGAGTCACCCTCAATTCTCCTCTCCCTCACTCCACATGTTTAATCTGGAGCCAGGCTCTGCTATCTGTGCTGTCTCCAAATCTCCCTCATCCATCTCCATCCTGATCCTCATACCTCCCCCACACTGGTTCCAGCCCTCCTCACCTCTCTGATAGATGACTGACCCACAGCCTCCCAACTGCTTTCTGTCTTTCTACTTTGTCCCTTCTCCAACTCACCACCCACACAGATGCCAAAAATAATCTTGATAAATCTCATGGGGGATCAAATCACTCCCCTGCTCTCTGGTGGCTCCCTGTTGCTTAGGCTAAAATCCAAATTCCTTGGGGTCACCCAGGAAGCCTTTCATGGTCTGGCTCCAGATTGCCTTTCTAGACTGATTGTGTGTGAAGATCCAGCCAAACTGGGTGACTTGCTATTCTAGACCTCTGTGTTCAGTCTCCAGCTATGTGCCAAAGCAGAGGCTGGAGCCTCACCTCCAGCTCTCAGAATTCTTAGCTTCCTTCAGGTCTTAGCCTAAGGAAGCTGTCCCTGTTCCCCAGAGCAGTTCATGACTCTCTGCCCTCCCATTATCTTGTAATTACACTTCTCTCTGCATGTCATACATTGCCTTGGAAATACCTCTTTAATTTCCATTTAATTTGGACAGTTTCATATGCAGCCCCTATTCGTGCAATGCTCCCATTGGCGTCACTTCGAACTAAACTCGATAAGGTAACATCAGTGCCCAAGCTAATTTTCTGATCAAATACTGTGTTGGACTCAATGGCCCAGAAGCACTGGAAGTCCCAGAGGAAGAGGAGAGTAGGCATACAGAGGAGCCACAAAGGTAGTAAGAGGCTGGAAACAAGACCATGGGAAATCAAATAGACAAGTTGGAATTTCCTTGCTGCTCAGAGATTCAGACCTGGAAGGAGCTTCAATGCTCACCTAGTCTAGTACTCTCTTGTCCGAGATGGGTGACCTAAGACCCAGGGAGTAAAAAACACACCTAGGAAATGAGTATCAAAGGACAAATTTCATCCCATGTCTTCCTGACGAGGAGTCTTGCGCCTCTACAGGTTTGGATATAAGTATAGTCCATATAAACTCTGGCAAAGGGGTGACTGGCTTCTCCTGGTGCCTAGAAGGCCTATTCTCTCACTTGGAGGGCACTCAAGGAGGCCCCTTAGGTTGACTGTAGTTTCTTTGCTTGTCTCCTTGTGGAGGTCTTGAATCTACACCAAATTTGTTTTTGACTCTAATTATAGACATTCCTGACAGATAATCCAGGGATGACTCAGGGACACCAATGGGAAGATGAGATGTCCAACATCTTCTGGACCCTAGGAAGCTCACCATGTCCTCCTCTGACTAAGAGGCAAGGGAGGGAGAAGGAGCCCTTCTCCAAGTCTGAGGTCAATGTTGAGGTCTGTTCTCCTGTGCCCTTGCCCCAGCCATTTCCTTCTCATTGGTTTCACTGAAATTCTACTCTTGTCCCAACCTCTAGGATGACTACCTTCTCAAACTGCTAGATAATTAAATGGACCCTGCCTTGGGGAGTCCGGATCAAGTTTCCACAGTGTATCTAAACCTTCACTCTAGTTCTGAGTACTTTTATACTTTGTCTAAATCCTGTGATTGTTTTGAATTAAATCCTATGGCTGAAATTGATTGTTTTCACCTCGTAAATATACCAGGGCATTTTGTCACCGGAGTGAGGTGACTTGATGGAGCAGATCAATCTAAACCATCCTCACAAGTGGAAGCTTGGGGGATTTCAATCTGTCTGAAGGAAGCTTTGCTAGGAGCCAAATGTGCCTTGTAATCTAGGCTAGATTTCCCATAAAAAGATATTGAAAGTGCCTTAATTGGCTTAACTTCATGAACTAAGGCTCAGGCTGTTGACACAGCCCAGGTAAAGGCAGCAGTGGTTCTCTATAGGCTGGACTACTCCGACACTGGATACATGCTGTGTTCTTGCTGAGGATCTCTTCCCTGAACAAACTTCATTTAGCTTGGGTTTGGTTTTAAAGCATATCATTTCACTCTGATTTTAAACCCGTTGGAGGTCTCAACCAGGAGACCAGCCCAAATCAGGCCCCTCCTACAAAAGAGACCTTGTTCGACTATGGAAGGACTGTTATCCGCCAAAATGGTGGGGTGTGGGACTGGGGTGAGGTACAAAGAGAAGTTATGGAATCCTCTTCTCTGTAGACCTTTAAATTAAATAGGAGAGATTTAGATAGTGTCTTTGTGAGGCCATGGGGAGGAGGTGGGGTGATTTGCTTGGTATGTACACCTTCCAGAAATACTTTTCATTGCTAGGCTAGAATCTATATTTCCTGACTTCCCATCCAATGCTTTTTGAATACCCCCATGCTGCCTCCAGAAAGAAGCCAAAGGCAGTGAACCTCATCCCTTCAGCAGGATTTCTGACGCCCTTTGGCGGTCTGGCAAGGTTTATCAAGATCTTCTCCGAAGATCTCTTCCTAAATGCAACAAATAAAATACATGGGATTACAAAGGAAAACAACTATATTGAAATATAGTGATCAGAATATTTATAAAACAAGTTCCCAGGCCCCAGGCTGAGAGCCTCTGGCTGAGAGCTTTGCAGAATTGCAGTAGCTCCTTTCCATGGAGTGGACAGACTTCTTGTTTAAAACAACTGTGTCTAAGCAAAGAGCCAGAGGTCCCATCTATATGAAAGCATTTATAACAGCCCTTTTTGTGGCAGCAAGAACTGGAAACAAAGTGGGTGTTCATCAGTTTAGAGAATGGCTGAATCAATTGTGGCATTTGAATATAATGGAATATTAGCAAACTGTAAGAAATGGAGAATATGAGTGTGATAGGACTTGGTGTATGTCCAGATTTCCTGACATGGAAGCATCCTACATCCTGTGTTCTCCTTCCAGCTATTGGGGATAGCCTCTCTCATTTGGTTTTATAGCTAGACCAGGCTTCTTTAAAAACTACCAGCCTGGGGACAGGGGACAATCTACCTCTCCTCTGTCTGTCTCTGTGTCTCTGTCTGTCTCTCCTGCCTCCCCCACCCAGAGCGATGGTCACACACAGTTCATCCACCCACAGCATGGCTGCCATGAACTGAATCAAGAGATGGGGAGGAACTTCCTCCTTCCCCTGCCATTTTTATCCGATGGCTCCAAATGGGTTTAGGGTCTCCATGTTTGTTCTTCTCAGTTTCAGGTGCAGACAGTAATCCCTGCCTGATCAGAGGGCTCAAGCTAAGGAGACCGTGGAGTTAGGACTCCAGGCAGAATATTTAAGCCAGCCAGCTCAGCAAAGGAAAGTTGAGAAATGAGGGTACCTGGGACTCAAGCCTAAGGGAGGGGGGTAGACTTGAACTCAGTACTGAGCTCTAGAAGAATTGACTAAACTATGAACCTAAGCCCCTTCCCTTTCCTAGTGTATGATGTGGCATAGAATAAGTTTGTATATTGGCAATTCTACCTACGAAGTAAAGATTCCTTGTAAAAGCTCACCTGCCTATTAGCAGTTAGATAGAGCAGGGTGCAGGGCACCGTTCCCTACAACTGGGGAACCCATCGATGAGAGCCGGGCCCAACTGCAGAGCCCAGAACTCTGCCCCTGCCCGGAAAATCCCTTTTAGGGAACCAGAGCACCCTGGGGAAGGCTGAAATGTAACGTACCCGATCTTCAGGTGGTGGTGCCACAGGATGACATGGGGATTTTCACAACAAAGTAGAACAATTTCTCCTGGATTTCAATGACATATTGGAGGCCTTGAGGCCTGAGAATTGCAGTGCAGCTCCCCTCCCTTCTCTCAGCAGAGAAGTGGTGGGCTATGGCCTCAGAAAGAGGTATGTATTGGTCACATGGGGTGAATGCGTTGCTTGGTCTACTTCCTGTCCTTTGTTGTAAGGGCTGAAGGCCTCAGAATTGACTGAGTTAGGAGAAAACAGCATCAATGAAACGCTAATGAAGAAAAAAAGGCCATTTCCCTAGTTAGACCTCCCAGTAGATATCTGCATCCACTCTGGGTCAGGGAGGGCTGTTTCTCATCCTCCTCCTGCTCCTTTCTTTATAGAGTGAAATGGACAATGGGCAAATGCTAAGCTTAAAGAATGAGCCTCTCCAGGCTCAGATGGGCCCTGCTTCTCCAGTGGCCCTGATGATGCATCCCCAGGTGCCCTTCTGGCCCAGAATCCCAGCACTACTGTCTGGCAACATGGAAATTAATTGGAACCTACATCACCTGGCAACGGCAACCACAGACCAAGAAGAAGGCCTTTTCCAGCCTGGAATGACTGAGTAACCCTTTGGTGAATGACCAGCAACTGTTGGGAGTCTATGTTCTGTGACTGACCTTAGGCAACCTGCTTCTGAGCTTCCCAGAGGAAGGAGTGACTGGCTTATCCACTCCCCTCCCCCTACAGAGGCTGCTCACCTCCAGACTGCTGCCGGGAACCTGAAGAGGTGTGTGACACAATAGAAATGGGGAATCATTTTAATATAGTCTAAGAACCAAAGCTGGTTTTTTTTTAGAGAACTAAACAATCAGCACTCCACAACGGGGAGGAGAGTGGCTGCTGGCTTCTTTGAAGTATGTGCATGCAGGCGTCTTTACCGTGGGGAGGGAACCCAGGACAAAAGGAGTCTTTTAAATTCAAGTGACAGTCTGAGTGGCCCAGGCCAGAGAAATCTAAAATCCAAGGTCAGCAAACATCAGAGAGGATTGTACATGGGACCATAGTGATGCGATGCTATTGCCTCCGTGTGCATACATAGAGATCCACGTGTATGCAAAACATACACTTTATATATGGCTGGGTGTAGAGACATACATCATATGTTAAGCAACATGGTATAACCCATAGACAAACACAGCTTTAGACATAGGACAGTGTGGACTCAATTCCTACCTTTTCAGGTATCCTAGCTGAGTGATTCTGGGCAAGTCTATGACTGATAGAATCTCAACCAGGGTTCCAAACCATCTCCCCTCCTCTCCCCTCCTCTTTCTTCCCCCTCTACTCCCCTCCCCTTCTCCCCCCTCCCCTCCTCTCCCCTCCTCCCTTTTCCCTCCCTTCCTTTCCCTTTCCCTCCTCTTCCCTCCTTTTCCCTCTCCTCCTCTCCCCTCCCCTCCTCCCCCCTCCCTTCCTCATAAGGAATTTTGTAGAAATGGCTGAGTGGGCATGTAAGCTGGTCATTGTTAATGTTCTCAGCCTCTTTTCTTGGCTTTAATAAAGTTTAAGGTTTTTCCATGCCTTCAGTATCTTTCCTCCTTTGGATACCTTTCATGTTGGTTCTCCCCTGCCCTTGGAATGATAGCGCCTTCATCCCAAACTTCCTTTGTAAATACTGGGTGTGATCTGGCTGCTTTTTCTTTGTTCTCCTTCAGTGCCATTCCTACTTCCTCTATTCGCATCTCAGGGCTTGTGTCATCAGGGTTCAGGGTGATAATGGTTCCACTATCCTTGAAGGAGGAAGTGTATTAAAAGAGATTTTTGCAAATCTTTTCTATTTTTCTTCTGTTTGTCCTCCTCTTTCCATTTTCACCCTTCATGGCAATCTTTCTTTAGACGGATTTTATCCACCACTGCATTGTTCTGCTTTTCTAGTGGATACTTCTTATGATTATCCATTGTCTTTAGTAATAGCTTACAGATGAGTTGATATTTTAAGCTAGTGTTGCCTTTGGCAAACATTGTTGTTTGTTTGATAAGTAAGCCAGATGTTTGTTGACTAAGGAAATTTTGGGGCCCTTGTAGAAATAAATTTATATCACCTCTGGACGAAACGATCATATTCAAAACTGACATTGTCTCCCTAGTCCATTTCCCATTTATGATTTTCAATAGCTTACTTAAATAACTCAAGAGTTCGATGTCCTTAATTGTCCGCCTGTCCGCCGTATCTTCTTCTTCTTCTTCTTCTTTCTCATTTATTATGAATTCTTATCTCAGAACTGACTGGTTGATGATCTGACTGAACACAGGCAGATAAATCAGGGCTAATTCTTATGTCAATAATAGTTTTAAATGGAATTTGTAGGTAATATTTATGACATTTATATCAGGGCAGCTAGGTGGTGCAGTGGATAGAGAGCTGGGCCTGGAATCAGGAAGACTCATCGTCCTGAGTTCAAATCTGCCCTCAGTCACTTATTAGCTGTGTGACCCTGGGCAAGTCACTTCACCCCGTTTCCCTCAGTTTCCTCATCTGTAAAATGAGCCAGAGAAGAAAATGGCAAAGCACTTCATTATCTTTGCCAAGAAAACCCCCAGTGGGGTCCCAAAGAATTGGACACAACCAAACAGCAGCAACATTTATATCATAGAATCGTATAGCAGATAGAGCTCTGAATTGGGAACCAGAAAGAACTTAGTTCAAACAGCGCCTCAGGCCCTTATTAACTACCTGGAAAAGTAACTTGTCCTCCCTCATCCTCGGCTTCCTCATCTATAAAATGCTGTGCAACATAGTGCAAGTTCATTAACCTCTCTGAATGCTTATCTCAGGCTCAAGGAAGATAATTTGTCTAAGACTTTGCAGACCTTGAAGTACAACATGAACATCAGATAATATACTGATGAGCAGGTCAGACCACCAAAAAGTAGTTTATAGAGTGAGATGAAATAGTAACGAAATTCATCTGGAAGAACAAAAGGTCCAGAATATCCAGGGAATTCATGAAAAGAAATGCTAGGGAAGGTATTATAAAGCAGCTATCATCCAAACTATTTGGTACTGGCTAAGAATAGACTGGTGGATCAGTCGAATAGGTTTGGCACACAAGACCCAGTAGTCAATGACTATAGTAATCTACTGTTTGATAAACCCAAATTGTCCAGCTTCTGGGGTAAGAACTCACTGTTCCACAAAAACTGCTGGGAAAAGTGGAAAATTGGTATGGCAGAAACTGGGCATAGACCATTATCTTACACCGTATACCAACATAAAGTCAAAATGGGTTCATGATTTAGATATAAAGGCCGATACTGTAAATAATTTGGGAGAGCAAAGAATAGTTTACCTGTCAGATTTATGGAGACGGGAAGAATTTATGACCAAACAAGAGACAGAGAGGATTATGAAATGTAAAATAGCTAAGTTTGATTACTTTAAATTGAAAAGTTTTTGTACAAACAAAGCCAATGCAGCCAAGATTAGGAGGGAAGCAAAAAATTGGGAAAGAATTTTTACAACCACTGTCTCTGACAAAGGCTTCATTTCTGAAATGCTCAGGAACTGAGTCAAATTTATAAGAATACAAGTCACTCCTCAATTGATAAATAGTCAAAGGATATGAACAGGCAGTTTTCAGAGGAAGAAATTAAAGATATCTATAGGCATATGAAAAAATGCTTTAAATCACTATTGATTGGAGAACTGCAAATCAAAATAACTCTTAGGCACCACATCTCTCCTGTCAGATTAACACGACAAAACATGAAAATGAAAAATGCTGCAGAAGATGTGGGAAAATTGGAACACTATTGCACTGTTGGTGGACTTGTGAACTGGTCCAACCATTCTGGAAAGCAATTTGCAACTATGCCCAAAGGGCTATAAAAATGTTCATACCCTTTGACCCAGGAATACCACTTCTAAGACTGTATCCCAAAGAGAACATACAAGGGGGAAAAGGACCCATATGTACAAAAATATTTATAGCAGCTCTTTTTGTGGTGGCAAAGAATTGGAAATCAAGAGGATGCCCATCAATTGGGGAATGGCTAAACAAGTTGTGGTATATGGATGTAATGGAATGCTACTGTGCTATAAGAAATGAGGAGCAGACAGACTTTATAATAACCTCGAGAGACTTGTATAATCTGATGCTGAGTGGGGGGGGGGCAGAACCAGGAGAACATCATACATGGTTACAGACATGCAGTATCTGTGATGACTAACTTTGGTAGACTTGGCTCTTCTCAGAAATGCAAGTTTCAAAGACAACTCCAAGTCTCATGATGGAAAAAGCTCTGCACATCCAGAGAAAGAATTACGGAGTCTGCACGCAGATTGGGGCAAACTATTTGCTCTATTTTTTTCTTTCTTTTTCGGTTTTGTTTCTTGTTTCTCATGGTTCATTCCATTGGTTAGAATTCTTCTTTACAACCTATTGTGAAAAGAAGTTTAATGTAAAGTTATATGAAGAACTTATATCGGATTCCATGCTGTCTTAGGGGGAGGAGGGGGGAGGAGAGGGAGGGGGAGAAAATTTGGAGCTCAAAAACTTGTAGAACTGAGTGTTGTAAGCTAAAAAAAAATACATTTTACAAAAGCAGGTTAGGTTAGATTTATTGAGAGATCACCTCTGAGTCTGCACTATATGGCTGGGTGAGAAGACCATGAAAGGTCCTGAATGAAAAGAGACTTGTTACAAGCTCTCCATCCTTCCTCAGCTGTTGGTGCCCTCTCTCCGAGGTTAAGGAGAAGAACCAGGGAGCAGTCACCCTAGAAGACAGCCAGAAGCCCAAAGGGATATGGTTGCACAAGAAGCATTAATCGTGGTATCATTGACACTCAGGAACCTAAGAGGAGGAGAGAGGTGTGAATTCTGGGTCTGATGCCATTGGAAGGGGGTCCCTGTGTCTTCTAATGTAAGAGGGAAGGCAGAACAATTGAAGTTCGGGGACACAGCCCTAGTAGGCAGGACAATAGCATTTCCATCCTGGTCAGGCCTGAATGTAGGAAAACCTAGGTTGGCCCCCCAAGAAATCCAAGAGAAAGCCAAGGAGCAGGTCAGGCCTCTGCTTTAGTGAGGCAGTGTGACAGAGAAGGCCTAGGGACCTTGGGTGATCTCCTTTCCCTCTGGAGAAGTGAATCCTCCTGGGGTGCATTCAGCTCAATGTAAGGACTGGACAAGAGAGTGCTTTTCGAAGGTTCAATCTTAGGAGTATCTTGTATGTTATGGAAAGCCGTAGGAGCTGCCCGATGACCCTATGCTAGTATCTATCATGCCTCAGGATCATTGAGGTCATGTGATAGAAGCTTGTTACTGATCACTTCTCGGAATCCAATCAGGTGCCAAATCTTGTCATTCCCCTGGCCATAGAATGTCTCCAGTCTTTCTCCTCTTTGACCATGACCCTAGCCCACACAGTCATCTACTGGAACTCTTGGCTTCTAATTTGATCATTTAAAATCCATGTCTTCGTTTACTGGTCTCTCCCCTCCACACACCCAGTGGCCAAATACTCCTCCTAAAGTACATCTGACCCCAACATTCTCCCCCTCCCACAGCCTGGGCTTGCCCTTTATCTCTTCTGTAATAAAGCACAAACTGACCAGTTTGGAGTTTAAAGGCCTTCCAATCCTGGCTCTGGCAGGCCTGTCCAGATTTATTTTACCTTATCCCCCTTCACACATGCTGCCTAACTGTAAGCTTGAGCTCTCTTTCTCCTGAAATCTTTATGGTTTTATAAGAGTATTTTATACATTTGAGGGGATTTAAAAAAAAAATTGTCCTGACTGTTCTTACTATCACATTAATAAATACTCTTTTCTAAGAGCCAATGAACACTGACTGTTTAAATCTATGCAAGTGCTTAGCAGAGTACCTGGCCCATAGTAAGCATTGAATAAAGGCCCGTTCACTTCTATCCTTGATATCAGTTTGGTTAATCAGCCCTGGAGGATCACCAGATGGGAGGTCATGAGCAGCAGAAGAGAAATCCTTCATTCCTCAGGGTAGTTCCTAGAATCCCAAGGGGAAAAGTTACCTTCTTGGGAGCTGGCCTACTGGTCTGAGTAGGAGGTGGAAACGCCCCCTAGAGTGGAGTTCAGGGCAGGGCTTGTTTTTATACATTTCTTCCCATCCCCAGCACTTCTCATAATGCCTGGCTCCTAGAAGATACTTAGTAAATGCTTATTGACTTGGCTGTCCAAGGCCAGCTAATTGTATAACCATTTGTGTGTATGATGTTGGAGCTAACTATCGTATAATCACCCTAGGATAGGGACTTTCATCATAAGTGTTTGGGCAAAAGTGTTTTCTGAAGGGACAGAGAAAAATCTTGATTCCAACACTCAGATTTCTTTGCAGAATGGATGAAATGCGGCTGAGACAAGTTTCAATAAGTTTTGGGACTATTTTTTAACCTTGACTCTGCTTGTGATGGGGCAATATTTCTGAGAGGGTTCTCTGACCATTGAGCTTTCTATGCGAAGACACAGGTCTGCTCTTTCAAATGGGAAACTTGCAGAGATGTATTTTTTCATGTTATTCGTATGAGATATTTATTTTCTTAAAATGTGCTTTTAGGGCAATGTGTTCATCCTGCTTTTCCACGTGACTGAAGCATCATCTCCTTGGATTGTAGATCTAGAGATGGAAGAAGTCTCACAGGACATCTGTCCTAACTCCCTCATAGGATTTTACGTTTGAAGAAAAATGAGACTCATTTTTCCAAAGGCCATGCTAAGTTGCTTGTTTAATAAATGTCAGAGGCCAGATTCGAACCCAGGTCCTCAGACTCCACTTCATGCTCCTCTTTGTTCCATGATTTTGTCTTTCTATCAGTAGTGCCTAGAAAATAGAAGATAATTCACAGATACTTGTGGAATTGAATTCTCCACATTTAGAATAAAAAGGTTTGTAAAATTTCTCTGAATGATGGTCATTGCTATTATTTCAAATGAGCTCTTTCCGTTTTTAAACAACTTTACACGCTTCTTGGGTCAGAGGCCTGTAATACTTACCTTATTTATGGATCAGAATAGAGCCTCTGGACAAGGGACTAGACTGGAAGAGCTTTCTCAGTCAGCAGGAGGGTACCCCCTGGCTCACACACGGACACACACACTCTGACCGGCACTGGTCACAACATCCTTGAGAGGGGCCCTGAGCCCTGAGCTCCGGTGTCTGTAAGAGATAAAGCAAACGAACTCTTTGTCTGACTCAATGAATTTTTAAAAATGAAAATCCTTTACTTCATTTATTGATCTGTGCCATTTTGAACAAAATAACAGGTATTTTATCTTCATTAGTCATTAAAAATAATTGATATAACACGGCTCTAAATGTAAAACAAATCTCAGCATTCCACTTTTCTTTTTGCTAATGCTATGTGGTTTTCTAGTGAATCCCTGCAATGATCCCGTACAAGCAAAGCCAAAAGAACCAAAACAAAGCAGCAGCAGAGAAAGTTCACTCCTTTGTGAAGGAGCAGAAAAGTCCTGCCGGGATTCCTTGGAGCCTAAAGCGACACCGATGACTCCAAGCCCAGAAATGACCCTTTCCTGCTATTTTATTTTTCGTCTTAAAAGTGTCTTCGTTCCAGTATTTCTCAACCCAAATGTGATTTTAAAACCCAAGCAAATCAGTCTTTGCATGGCCCTGCGACGGAAAGCCTGCCAAACGGAAAATTCCCATTCACAAGGACGGGCATTTGCTGAACTGATTTTTTAAAGGCTCGTTTTCAAAAGTGGAAACTTTGGGCCAGTCGTGCTGTCCCTCTGCGTGGCCACAACAGCTGCCTGTGGGAGCCTTTCTCACAATGGCAACATTTTCTGAAAAACAACCCCCTAGCTCGGCGCCTTGGTCCCCTCAGTGCCAGAGAAGGGACGACACAAAGGCCAGGCTCCTGATGGGCCGGCTCCCCGGCTACTAACAGGAGGGGAAGTGCCCGAGGCAAGAACAGACCTCAGGCGGGCCCCGTCCCTTGCCCCGGACCCCGATGGGAACTTTGGGGCCTCCCGGTCCTTTCCAAATGCGCTGGGGACAGGCCCCCGTGGGACTCTACTTTCTTTAAACGCCAGGGCAGCCCTTCTCTGCATCCTGGGGACCCGCGCTTCAGTGTGCAAGGGGGCGAAAATGCTACCGAGGGGCCAGGGCCGTGCGCGCTCACGCGGGGAACAGAAAGGGGCAGTGTAGACAACTTCTTACACCCTCCTCCCGCCCCCAGTCCTTGCCGGAGTAAGATCTTAGCCCCCACTCTCCAGGAGGCCGCGTGGCCCCGATAGAAGATGGGGGGGCGGGGGAAGATGGGGGCCTCACTCCGC
This sequence comes from Trichosurus vulpecula, assembly GCF_011100635.1. Taxonomy (NCBI): domain Eukaryota; kingdom Metazoa; phylum Chordata; class Mammalia; order Diprotodontia; family Phalangeridae; genus Trichosurus; species Trichosurus vulpecula. Next base: position 7,353,652 of record NC_050577.1, on the reverse strand, counting down.
AGCCTGCGGATACTTAGGCACACCAGTGACCCCCCCCGCCCCGCCTCCTCCGAGGCACGTGACCTCGCCAGACCGGGATTTTGTGAATGGGGTCTGCCCCGCCCCCGGCCGGAGGCTGCCAATGGGGGTGCGGCGCGCGGCGGGGAGGCCCGGAGCAGCCCCCGCCCCCCGAGGCGGGGCGCCCCCCTCCTCTGGGTTTCCTCGGAAACCTGCCCAGCTCTTGCTTTCCCGGCGTCCCTCCCTCCAGCCCCTGGGCCTCCTGGATCCAGAGCTGGGACAGGCAGCCTGCGAGCGCCGCCGATCGGCCTCTGGCACCGACGGCTGAAAGGTCCGTTGCTGCCCTAGTCCTAAGTAGGCAGTGTGCCTACTGGGGGTGGGGGGAGCCCCCCAGCCTCACCCCCTCCAAGCAAACTTTCCGACTGGAGATGATGGAGGGGAAGGGGCAGCCCGAGTTCTAAAACTGCCTTCAGGGACAAGCCAGGAGTGACCCCGCGGACCAGAGAGGTGGGGATGGGGCGGAGACCCAAAGGGGTTAAATTCTCTGGAGGTGCCCCCCCTTCCCTTTGGAGTATCCATAACAAAGCGCAGGAAATGGGCAGTTTCTGAGAGTATCCGACCCCCCTCTTCTCCTCCTCCACCTCTCCGGCCCCTCCTCCATCTCTCTTTCCTCTTGATGCGCGTGTTTTAACCCAACAGAGTTGGAGGCAGCTTGGTACTTCACACTTCCTTTGCCCCGCACCCCTTTCATCTTTCTACTTCCTTCTCCAGCCCCCCAACTTCCCATCACCCCGAGTTGTCCAAGCTCCTTTAGCCCTTCCAGGTCTCCCTCCTCAGGCACTCCTCTGCCTCGCTCGGGGTCAGCACTTTGAGGATGCCGGTCTGGGGCCCTCCCTCTAGGAACCAGCCACCGAGTCAGAGGGATGCAGGGAATGATGTCTGCAGCCAAAGGAGCAACAAAACAAATCCCCAGATTCGAATATGCAGGAATGCATGAGTCCCGGCCACAACAAGCTTTTTTATTAGGCGCCTTCCATGTGTCAAACACAAACATCGGGGATGAAAAGAAGGGTAAAAGCAACTCCTGCCTTCAAGGAGCTCACAATATGTTAGGGGATAGATACACCATCCACTGATGGGAAACTGAGTCCAGAGCCTGGGCATGGAAGATGGGAAGGAGAGAGGGAGATAGGAGGGGCCCCCGGTTCGGGAAGCCCTGGAGGAAGGCAGCTAAGGTTGGACGGCCCCCGTGGGCGACTTATCCCCGGGCGCATTGGGAAGGACCTGGGCCGGGCCAGGGGAGAGGGCGAGAGCTAGGGAGCTGGGGAATGAGGAGCCGGGGAGCGGGGAGCAGGCCGGGGAGCGCCGCCTGATTGACAGCCCGAAATCTGATCTGGTGAAAGAGCCCGAGAGCCAATGGGAGGCAGGGATCCATCAGTTTGGCTCGGAGGCCCCTGGAGGAGAAGTGGGGGAAGAACCGCCAAAGCCAGCTCTGGCAGAGGCGCTCTCGGCTTCCGAGGGGGAGGTGCTGGGCAAGGATTCATGTTTGGATTAAATTGGGAGGGGAGTGTTGGCAGCCCAGCGCCTGGCACGGCCTTCAGGTGGGTCTCGCCCACAACTTTGCCCGTCTCTCCAGGCCCCTGTGCGGTCGGGGGTGCAAGGCGGCCCCCCAAAAAGGGGGGTGGCCATATCGGGCCGCCTCTCCTGCCTCCCGTTAGGTGCAAAGCAACTCCTGTTGATCGCCATTACGAGGCTGGCCACGCCGAGGGGGGCGCACGCCCGGACCCCCGGCCCAGAGAGCACGGGCGGCCCCCAGGAGCGAAGCGCCTAGGGCCCTGCCGGGGCGCTTTGTCTAGGTTCGGGCTGTGGGTCTCGGCTGCTACAAAGTAGCGAGCTCGGGCTGTGGGGCGGGCTGGGGCTCCAGGTGAAGGAGGCTGCGCGGGGAGGGTGCGTTTTGTGAATGGGTCTGGAGCCGGGTAATTAGCTATGCAAATGCCGGCGCTTCATTCACGGGCTTTGCCAGAGCCTAAAAGCAGCCTTGCGCCCCTTTCTAGGTCGCTAGCCGCTCGGATCGCTAGGAAACCTCCCCGATGCTGAGAAGGTGAGCGCTCTGCAGCTCCGCGTAGCCCGAGCAGCCCCGGTCCGGCCCGGCCCGGCCCGGCCCCGGCCCCAGCCGCCGCCTCAGGATGGACGGCTTCTATGACCAGCAAGTGCCTTACTTGGTCAGCAACGTGAGTGAGCAGCGCCCAAGTGGCTGTTTATAAACTTGACTCCGACTTATTTCTCCCCGGGAGGGGGGAGGGCTGCGCCGGGGGGGGGGGAGGGGGAGGGGGCGCCGGGAGGGAGTTGCTGGGCTCGTCCCCGCTCGAGCGCTTGGTTCCTTGCCTCTGTAGGGCGACTCTCCCTGTAGGAGCCGAGGCTTCAGAATGAGCGTACCTCCTTCCAGGGACTGGGATAAGGCATCGTTTTATTTTTAAGACTTCTTTTTGGATAGTTAAAGTGCGCACGATGAGAGGAGGAGGAGGAGGAGGAGGAAGAGGAGGAGGAGGAGGAGGAGGAGGAGGAGGAGGAGGAGGAGGAAGGCAGCAGCAGCAGCAGCTGCAGTCAAAGTTTCTGGCTGGGTTTGTCTGCCACATTGAACAGAATGAAGTTGAGACCAGTGTTGACACTTTCTGTTTTCAGGATTTTGTTTTTGTTTTGCGTGTGTTTGTATGGGGGGGGGATGGGGACGGGGGCGGGTTGAGATGAAATAACTTCTGTTGCATTCACTGTCCTTTAAAATAAATAGAGGAAAATGGATATAGTTCAGCCCAGCCCAGCTGACTGCTAAATGCATGTCTTCCCCTTGGCTGGATGCTGGGTAGGGAGCCTTCCATATGCATCTCTCTCCATCAAGATGCGTCAGGATAAAAAGCTGTGGGATGGCAGCAGCCTCAGGCCACAGCAGCAGCCGGAGCCGGAGCAGCAGCAGCAGCCTCAGTCTTTACTGGCTCGGCTGCCCAAAGAAAGCCCATCACCAGCTTTGACTGTCAGCTGGATCCAGGAAAAGAGGATTCCAAAGGGTGTCCCTTGGCAGGAGAGGGGGAGAGGGCACCCTAGACTCATCTTCACCCCCTCGGTTTTGCAAGTGACTGTTGCATGTGACAATCAGAGGTTCCAAAAAAAAATTAAAGTATTTAATCTTTCACATTTGTAGAGTCAGCGTGGGAGAAGCTGTAATGAAAAACCAGCAAATGTCAGGAAAAGAAAATTCATTAACAGAGACTTGGCTCATGACTCAGAAGGTGAGGTTTTGTCTTATTCTGATCCCCACCCCCCAAAAAAAGCAGAACTATCTTTTTGATGCCTTTTAAGAAACAAACAAAAAACCTATCCCTCCCCAAAAGCGTGTGTGTGTGTGTGTGTGTGTGTGTGTGTGTGTGTGTGAAAGACAGAGGCAGAGACACACAGAGACAGAGAGACAGAGACACAAAGAGAGAGACACAGAGACAGAGAGGCTGAGAGACAGAGAGAGAAACTATTTTGGCCCAGAATAGGACTTTGTTACTTGGAGCTCTTTGTGTATTGTGACAATCTGTGCTTCAATACCTTTTCCTTGTTGTGTCAGAGATTAATCAAAGAGTGAAAGGTAGAGTTCAATGTGCCATCCCTCCGTGACTCATCCATCCTTTTCTCCAGCCATGGCTGTACTTTTCAGTATTACAGCCCATATGGTGTATCAATAAAACTGTGAAAGGAGGGAGAAAAAAATTTGAAGATGTCCAACTCAGTTGTAGAAGCCAGTGAGAGGTCGGTCATTCAGATGTTGACACATTTTCATGAGCACTTGTGAGAAATTATTTAATATATGATTAAGGTGGAGCAGCATAATAGGGTCTCACACTACCCCTTTTATGTATACCTTGATGCAGTTTAAAAAGTACATAAAAACACTGAAAGCCGACCAAGTTCTTAGTGCATTAGATTGGTTTCAGAGCTTTGAGTTCCTAGTAAACCCTATTTAAGTCTTTAGTCGATGTTAATTTATGTCCCTGAAGCTTCCTTGGGCCCCCAGGGGGCAGAGGCTAAATATTAACCCTTTAGTGTCTCTCCTGAAATTTTAAGAATATGAACTGAAAGGCAAACTTTTCATCCAGGTGAATCACCTCCTAGGAAATCTCTCCTGCTGGCTCGCTTGCCACAGCTACTTAGGAAAAGTTTGCTATTCTTGGCTGACTGAAGTTAGAATTTTCAGTTCCAAAGTTTCTCAAAATACCCTCCTGAATCAGCCCACGTAGCCATTCAGAGGACAGTCTGCTTTGGATTGTTTTTAATTCTCAGAGAAAAGCCACGTTTATGCTTCTCTGCTCCTAATTTTAATAGACACTGGAAATAAACAACAGTTTACTTCTGATTATGGTGCCTTGACAGACCCCTGACCACTGAATCAACACTTGTAGATACGATAACTAGAATGCTAGGGAGTGATGCTGCATCCCCCAGCCAGTTATCACACAGAGTTAGTCTCTATCATCCCGGTCCTTGCTAGGACAGACATTTCTATGGGCCCCTCACCATGACAGGGGCCAAGTCTCTCTGAAGCCACAAGGGTTGATATAAGAAGGGTTTTTACATTTACCCCTCCCTCGATTTTACCTTCACGTTCTCTGAGGGAGAGATGGATTGATTGAAAGGTGTATATTACAAGGGAGAGAGAAAGAATGGGTGGCTGGGACAGTCCCTAGTGATGGTCTGTCTGTGTCTGGGGTACGAGCTGGATGCATTGAAGGATTCTGTTTTTTATGCAAGGGTTAATGACTTGAGTGGATGGCCCCCCTGTCCTCACAAAGCAAATATCAGGTATTGGCATGATCAAAATGAGAAAGAATCCCCCTTTCTAAGAGATTTCTTTTAATACTATTCCATATATAATATACATGTGTGTCAGAGAAAAAAATCAGATAACATTTTCATTTCATGAAGGATAAGATTAAAGGTTGAGTTGCCATATTATTTTATGTCTTCACCTTTTTTTTCCAGAACTCTTTCAAGATCTGAGCCAATTACAGGAAACATGGCTTGCAGAAGGTAAGGGGGGAAATGCTTGTAAAAAGGTTGTGGGGGGGAGGGAGGAATGAAACTCCAGAGGAAAAAAAAAGTCCTGAACTTGCTGTCTTAATGTTCAGACCAATTAATTGAGCTCTAAAAGAGCCACCTCATGTGTCATGCATACATTAGAGCTTCTGATGAGTTTGTCTTTGGGGACTCTGGGGCTGCTCCAGCCTGTGTCCTCACAAATTACCAGGAGAAACTGCTTCCAGCTCCCAGTCACATCTGCTTTGGGCAAGAACTAATGCACCAAGACTTCCAGCTCCGAGCCTCGACTCAGATTTTAATTGCCATTGATCAGGCTTATATGATTGTACCTCAGGAGACCTCCTCGAGTCAGCGCGGGGCTGGCTGTTTCCTCAGAAGCCGAGCGGCGGCAGCGCACACTTAGTCCCCCGTTGTCCTCTTGGAGTACTTTTTCTGATGGCAGAAATTAGTGGCTCTGGGTTCATCGGGACGGGATGCTTCAAGATTTGAGTGCGAGTGTCTTCTTTCCACCTTGTGCCCAACACAGAGCCTTGGGTGTGTATCGAGTGCATCAGCTATGAAGGGCTTGCTGAGGAAGCCTTGGGGAACTGACTCGGGCTTTTCCATACCTACCTTCTCCTTCCTTATTGTACATCAGGCAAGCAAGTGTTGGATGGGGATGGGGCTTGGCTAGTGCCTTTCTTGGAATTCCCCTTGCAAGACAGGGAGACTTCTAGAGGCTTTTTCCCTTTAATTTTGATTAGGTGAAGCAATATTGGGATCCATTGGGATCTCTCCTTCACTGGGTGATGCTGGCTGTATTTCATAGGGACAATGAGGTAGTGTTTCTGTAAAAGTGCAGAAGTTCCTGCTGTTGAAGGGTGTTTGTTTTCTTTGGGGATGGGGAAAAATCCTTTGGCATTTTATCTGATGAGCATGAGGCATTAGATAGAAGTGGCTTGTGTTATCCTGTTGGAATGGATTTTGTTCGAGGACTTGAGAGGAAAAGTTAGAGTTTCGGTGGTCTTTCAACTCAAGCCCATTTTATTGCAAGTTGTGGCATTGGCTGGATGGGATTTTCTAAGGGTGTTGGGCGCAGGCTTTCTTACCCTAAACTGCTTTGAGACAGAGGGCATTTCCCCCCTGAGAGTTGTGCCTGGTCAAGTTGCTGGAACATGTAAAGTGAGTTTCTTTGTTTTGTTGACATTTCAATTCTCCAAGCTTGAATATTTGATTTAGCTATTTTTTGTAAATGTTTGTGCCCCTAAAGCTCTCTTCACCATCTTGTAGCAAAGGGATTCTGTTGAGACACTAATAAAAGTTAGGCAATAAGAAGGGAGATGGGATTTAGAAGCCTGATTTGGAAGGTCACTGAATAGAATTTCTTGTAACGCATCACCCATCACCATAAACCCAGAGGTGACTTTTCTTTATCTCTTTTCCCCTGATATTATGTTATTGACCTCTAGCTACTGGTTTTGTAAAGTTGAAAATGTATCAGAAAACTTATCAAATTTATGAGATAATTTATTGGTGCATAGATTATAACTGAATATTCTCTTCATTGCGTTGGAACATTTTGTTACTTCTTACAGTGTTTAATGCTCACTGATTCCAAGTAAAAATAATTGCTGGCAGATTTTTGGGTGTGCATAGCAACCCTGTTCCTGGAATTTAAAAAATGTGGCATCTATAATTGACTTATAAATATTTTTATAGATATATAATCAGCTTTGGTGCATTTTTATAGTTTTGAGCTTGTTTCCTGTGGCTAAATGAATGAGTGATTTGAATGATCCATCCAAGTTTTCCCTTATGCTCTTAAAGTTGGTTCTATAAATTCTTACCCAGGAATTAAAAAAAAAAGACCCAGCTCTATAAGCCCAGGCTGAGGGTATGGTTGCTATTTTTGAAATAAAATGGGGTTTTATGCAGAAGCATTTTAATTCTGAAAGCATGAATATTTGTGCTGTGAATCCTAACACCTTTATGAATGCCGGGAGACCTCTGGTAAAGAAATCCTCCCATCCTGGTACTTTAGGTCAGCTATGCCGACAGAGAATCCTTGACCCTAATGCCTATGGTGCTTTATTTTTTTTTCAAAATAAGGACATTCTCTTATTTTGAGGTGAACTGTATTGCTCCTTCTAATATGTCTTAATGAAACTATAAAAGTTGATGAGCTGCTTTGAAAGAGGTGTTTAATTATCCTTTAATAATGAGGATTTGTTTCTTCATCATTTGCTTATTTGGTCCACCTTTTGTATGATTTCTTTATACTAACAGTTGAATGCAAGATTGTGGGTGTGCAGGCATATTTGTCATACGATGGTGTCAGGATGGCATACGCTAGCTTCACTTACTTGACTGTTTGGACCATTCTAGCCAAGAACAGATCTTCAGATTCGTCTTGTTTATCCAAGGGTGGATTTATCCATTTATGTCCTTCTGGATCTTGCCAAATTGGATGACTTTTTCATGTTTACATATTTCTTTTCATGATGCTCTATAGCCAGGAAAGTGACCAAGAAAGTCTCGAGCCATCTTGACCTTCTTTAAAAAACAAAACAAAATATAAATTTTTTGGCAATTAACCAGGCTTCTCCCTCAAGCTGAGAACACTGTGGGGGTAGTTATCAGGTTAGAAAATCTATTTATTAAACATATCTGCAGCCAATTATTCATAAAGAATGAGTGACAAAAAAAAAACGTAACTGGAAGAAAGTCCTCTGAAGGCTTTTGCCTTCTCTAGCCTTGCAAACTTTTATTTGCTATTTCCTGTAAGAATTTTTATAAGTGAAATGCAGAGTACAGTCTGTTTATTAATTGGTCATTGTGATAATTAAAATAGTTTACGAACTATATAGTTAATATGACCGGGGGAGATTGAAGCAAATAACTATACAGTTTTTAAAGGTTGGGAGAGGATTTCAAACCCATGGGGATTTTATGAAAATTCACTTCCTCTTTTAGGTAAGCAGAATAGAAACATTTTAGGGCAGAGCAATTCCAGGCTTGTACTAATTCCAGGCTTGTACTGCTTCCATGATCTGAATCACTGAAAAGTGTTGTGGGAATAATCTCTGGATAGCAGGTTTGTGACAGGTTTTGTCCAGTCCTGAAGTAGAAGATAGTTTATATCAGGTTCTCCATTGTCGAGAGGCATATGACAATGATTCTAAACATCCCCCCCATGTACCAATGTTCTATTTATGCCACTGCTATTTCCTCTTGGCATTTTCATATGCAAAATGCTTTTATTGATTGTGTGTATTTTGGTATTAGATTGCTGTTGGCAGATGGCAGTTATTCAGTGACTTGAAATAATTGGTTCAAATATTAACTCAGTGTCCTGTCAGTCTGTCTTGGTGAAATCCCTTGATTTTGGAACAGATCTAGAGGGTGGGGAAAAAATTGGCTTCTTGACCGTGGCCGTGTTGTCACTGACGCCAGGTGAATGTGCACGGATTTGGAGCAGTGTGCAGGGGGCAGGGACCGGAGGAAACATGACCGACGGGGTTTGAACAAAGTACGGCATTGACTAGAAATTTGTTTACAGATTTTATCACCTGAGGTCAACCTGAAAAGGAAAAAAAAATGCCTTTAAAACACCACGAAGTACAGCCCATTGACAGTTAGTGGGGTGACTCGCAAGTGCCCTTTTGGCACCGAAAATGGGGGAGCTGGTGAAAAGGCTTCCCTAATATGAATGGAGAACTTTGGTGGAATTCTCTCCCAAGGGTAGTTTTCTTGGCCATCAGGCACTATAACTTTTCTTTAACGCCTGTGGTCTCACTAAGGATGTCTTATCTGCAAAGGAAGGCCATGGGCCATGGGCCACAGGCCACACCTTGGGCTGATTTTACATTTTTTTTTACTTGCCCCTTCACTAAATAAGTCAGTTTTGCCTTGAACATTCAGGTGCTGTTCCTAAGACTTTATACTTGTTCCTGAACTTGTATAGAGAAATGATTTGGCGATATTAAAACAAATAAAAAATTCTGTATATTCTGGACATGTAATACACGGATGTCCAAAGATGGCATACATCTTGATTTATATGGGGTTCAAAATGACACTGTTGCAATTTCAGTCAAACCAAGAATCGGGTTGATGAGTGTGTGTTATTTATGCATGTCACACAGTAAGAAAGAAATGCCTTATAATTAAAAAAAAAAACTAACATTTTGTATAGTTAGGGAAAAAACAAAACCACAGCATCCAAATACCTGAGTGACTGGTTGCTCGGCGTTGAACAAAAGAGGTTTCACTTTGAGTGGAGATTTTCTAGAATTCAGAGGTACTCTTGGACTCATTTGGAGACATTTTCCATTTGGGCATCATGAAAATCAGGAAATTACTGTGTTAGGCCAGCTTGGGAGGGGAGGTGTCTTACAGCTCCAGGGCCTCAAGAGCATCCCGGCAGGCTGTTTCCTGGGATTGAGATACTCCCACAAAAATAGAGAGAGGGAATTAAACTGGACCTGGGGAAGTTTTTGAAACCTATCTAGGTTCAAGGCCACTGGACATCCTTGATGGTCCGAGTGGGCCATTGACAAGAATTAGATAATTTGTTGTTTTTTGGATGGTCTTCGATAGTGAGGTAGGTAAAGTCTTGCAACCTTTTACTAGGGTCAGGAAAACCTAACAGAGTTTTTAAAAGTGGGAGGGGGTGTCAGGAAGAAGAGAAGAAAGGAAGAGATCTCTAGGCCTTCTTTTAACTTAAGCTGAGTTGCTTTTACAAGTCACAGCAGATCAGCTTGAAGATGAGAGTGGAGGTTGTTTTGAGACCCAAGGCCAGGCGTAGAAAGAAGGGATGTGTTTAAAGAGTCTTAAAGCTTCTCCAGTGGGGGAAGCCACTTCCCTTTTGTCTCCCTCCCCGTGTTTATGCTAGAACATTAATTAATGCTTGTGTTTTTGTGCAGTCATTTTAAATGTTACCAGCGGATGTAGCCCTGAACCAGGCTCAGTGGACTCATGACGATTTTGTTCCATGGCCCAAAGCTCGATTTGGGGATTAGCCAAAACCCCGCTCAGTGGATCTGGGGAGGGGATAATTGTTCTTGGGTTTCATGATGAAGTTTAAGGAGAAAAGTTTCTCCACCAGCCTGATGTCTTCTAACCCCTTGTTCAGAGTCACATCGTTCCAGTGTGTGAAGAAGGCTACCGTAAGTGGAGCTGGCCTGCAAAAGGCAGCTTGACCACTGTACAGGGAACTCTCCTGGTCCCCCGGGGTCTCTAGGAGTCTGGCTTCCGGGATGGAACTGGCTCTGGCCAGAAGGGGTTAAGCCTCCGTGCTTTCCGCCTGTTCCCTTCTCTCAGACGTGCTCCCTCCTGGGCTGGCCTGGGCTCTGTGGGGAGACAAAGCCGTCAGCCCAGGGTGTTTGTACTGCCCAGAGTTCAAGTTCCCTGACTTCAGCCCTCTGGCAGGGTCTGACAGGAGACGCTTGCGGCCGGCCCACAGGGCTGAGCCTGGCCTGGCTGGGTTTTTGTGAATGGAGACCGGCCTCCAGCCCTGACTGCTTGTCTTGAGGAATGGTTGGGAGATCAGCTGTCTCATTCACTAGCAGAAAGAGTGACTCATACATCTTCTGCCTTGTTTGGCTCCGGGTCATTGTTTCAATGCTTGGAGCTGGTTTTAATTAAACATTAACCCCTTTGCTACTTCGCACTGGTGGGGCAGGGCTGTGGGCTCTGAGGTTTGGTGATTGTGCCCTTTCCCCCCCTCCAAAAAAAAGAAAAAAAATTCATGGGTTCCTGTTTAAAAAGGCAAAGCAGGCTCTTGTCTTCTTCGATAAACAGCTGATTGTGTAAGATACTTAAATGCCAACTTCTTTCTTAAGCACTAATTTCTATTCCATTTGGAAATAGATCATGCTTCACATAACTGTTTTGTATTTTTCTTTTTGCAAAGGGGCATTAAGGAAGCATTACTACAGAAAATGGGGTTTGCTGCTGCTTCTGTGGTATGCAAATTCTAATTAATATTTCCACGTGTTGCACCTCCCCCCTCCCTCCCCACATAGTGCTGAAAAGGCGGGGAGATGTTGGCTTTTAGGAAAAATGATCATTGAGGCCGAAGCAAATAGCTGAGAGTGCAAATTTTGACCATTTCAAGGAAGAGGTTTTCAGACTGGGTGGCTACTTGTGTCTTAATGTGGAACGTACTGATAGAAGCGCCGAGCTATTGCCAATAAAATCCACAGGCTCAGTCTCCTTGAAAGCCTTTTATTGGTCCTTTGGTCTCGCTTTTCCCCTTTCTCTTTCTCTTCTTCTCTTAATTAAGATGTGAGGAGAAACATCTTCATCTTCTGCAGGATCTTTGTGAGAAAGCTCCATCATCCCATAGCGAGGACCGTCTGGCGTCCATTCCCCCGATGCTGCCCTGCCTGGGTCAGTTTCCAGGTCTTATTGGCCTAAGAAAGCTGCGTTTTGGACCTAGCCGAAGAGCGCAGTCTGGGACCCATTGAAGAATGGGGAGGAAGTTCGTGCTTTCTTGCCCTAAGACATCACATTTTCCTTGCTTGCATCCAAGTTGTGTTTTTGGTTAACTGCTTCCTTCTAATCTCACTCAGAACTGGAGACAGACAGACAGATACACACAGCCCTTGACTATTTCAGGAGAGTGCTCATTCCCTAGCTCTATTCACTTTCTTAAGATTAGCTCCTGTGAAAATGTGAGTCATATGTTTTTTTGTTAGAGTTCTGTAATGTGCTCAGGCGTAAGTGTGAGGCCTATTTATTTGGTATCCTCAAAAAAAGAGTCAGTACGCCACCATCAATTCTCCTTACTCCTTTTACAAACTGTGCGTAAGCAGCTATTATCCAAGGACTTCAATGGGAGGGTAGAATGTAAGGCTTAGACTCATTTTTTTCCCCAGGCCCCTAATTTCTGTCATTCTCGCACACACCTCTTCCCTGGCTCACGTGTACATGCCTGCCCCGTCCCCCAGCACGCCCACGCACCAACATTCGATACTCTGCGTGCAGTATTGCAGATGTCATCCAAAGGATGGCGAAGACTTGGACGGGAGATTCTTTCAGTCGGTACATACCAACGCATGCAGTCTCCTATACGAGACTTCTCAATCTATTACTCACTGGTCATTTCTAACTCTTCTTGTAGAGGGATTTGCATGTTTACCAGGTTCCTGTAAAAGCCATCTGTTATAAAGCAAGGCTGGGGGTGGAACTGCTACAGATGACTCCCCCCTTCTTACTCCTTATCAGAGGCACTCTGACGCTCAAGAGACTTTATTTTCATAAAGTCACCATTTGACTTTGCTTTATGAGGTGTTACCATATTTTTATTAAAAAAAACTTATGTTTGGGGCGTGATTTTTAATACCCCATTCACAATTCATAAATCTAGGTAATATGGAGGGAAGAAGCAACACATTTTAAAATCAGGTTTTATTGATGTATTTTTTTAACATTACCATATTCCTCCTTTCTCCTCCCCCTCCTGGAGAGCAATCCCATAACACAAGTAATATTTTTAAAGGCAGAAAAAGAAGAGGAAAAAATCAGTATAAGTGATCAATACATTGAAAAAGTCTGAAAATCCATTCAATCAATGCACAAGCCCTGTGGACCTCCCACCTTAGCAAAGCAGGGGAATCTCACATCCATAACTCTTTGCGGCCAGGCTTGGTCTTCACAATTTTGCAGTGTTCATGTTTGACATTTTCTTCGGTGGGGGTGGGAGGCGGCATTCTTATTGTGGTATCTGTTGTTTTCTTAGTTCTACTTGCTTTATTGTGGATCAGTTCACGGAGATCTCTCCAGACTTCCCTGTATTTGTCACACTGGCCATTTCTTCTAGTGCGGTAATAAATAGTTTGCTGTATTCCTGTACCATGGTTTGTTTAGCTGGTCTCTAGTTGATGGGAATCTGCTTGGTTTCTAGTTTGAAATGTTTTGAGGAGCTGGGAGGATGATGCTAAATTGGAATGACAGCCCTTACTTTCAAGGATGATTCAGGAGGAGATGCCCTTGGCTTGGTTGGATGTAGATATTCTCAAATTGGGCCGTGTCCCGTTGTTGGCACAGAAGAGGAAAAAACACAAAATCTCATGACAAGATGCTTAATTGGGCAGGGATACAGGGATAGAGTCTGACAGAGAAGTCCTCATTGGGTTAACTTCATGGGGAGGGAATGTCGTGGACAGTCGGAATCTGAGATGGTAGAAGGGAAGATTAATCATTAAACAGACACATGTGTTAGAAAGCGGCAGGAATCTCCAAGTATCCTTTCTTTCTCCTCTGAGTAGAGAGACCATGGAGGGTAGCAGATTTAGAGCTGAAAGAGACCTTCAAGGCCATTCTTGGCCTACTTCACTCTCTGGACTCTTCCAACCCTTCCCCATCAGCCCGCCCGCCTAGGAGATGGTGCCACCCTGAGGCCTGCCTTCTTGATTGTCCAGTCCCTAGCCCAGACCACCATTTTGTGATTATTTTACTCCTAACTAGTCTCATTCTTCTGGACTTGTCCACCTCTTTGCCAACAGCTTTGCCCCTTTCTGGGCACTCTTCCCTGTCCCCTCACCCCACTTTCCTGATGGCCGTTATCTGTTATCTTTCTCCATTAGAATGAAAGCTTTTTGAGGGGAGGGGGTTTGCCTGTTTGCTTGTATTTACACCCCCAGCACTCAGCACAGTGCCTGGCACATGGTAAACAGTTATTAAATGCTTCATCTGTCGCCCATCTAGTCCAAACCCCTCATCTTGGGTGATTGGCCCATGGTCAAACAGCCAGTAAGTTTTGGAGCTGAGTTTGAATCCAGCTCTTCCTGATTTCAAGTCCATTTTGCTGTTATTTACCAAACATTAAGAAATTTGGACAAGGTCTCATCATATCTATGATCTGGCCGCAAGAAAAAGCCTGTTTTCAAGCTGAGTGGTGAAGAGCCCACTTAACCAGACATCGCTTGAACCAAGTCCTCGGGCCCAATTCTTAGGCCTAGGAAAGCAAAACAAATTAGAGAGCTGAGTCAGTGCACAGAAGACCAAAGATCCCTTCAGCTCTGCTCTCTTGGGAGTCCTGGGAAGGCAGCAGTGGGAGTGGGGAGAGGGTGCCTTTAACTTCTGACGTGTTTTCTAGGACGGGATGGTTTGGGGTGCACTGGGGGAAGTGATCATTGCTATTTAATCTTGAAACCAGATCCTGATGGAGGCACAATTGACTGAGAAGAGGTCTGGGCAGTGACTCGCCATCATGTCTGGGGGCATTTTGTTGGGCTCTGGTGGGAGGTGGAGGCCATAGGGAAATGAGTCTCCTCTCTTTGGGGAATTGGGGCTTAATCTGGCTTGCTGTGGCAGAGCTGAAGCATTTCCAGGGCAGAGAGAACAATGGTCTAGAATTTGATGGATGCCCAGGAAGAGTCAGGGCACAGAGCGCACAAGATCGTCTTTGTAAAGCACTCAGGGCAGTGTCTGCATGTGGTTGGCCCTATGGAAAGATACTCATTATTACTGTTTTTGACAAATCCCTAATCCCCAGCATTCCTCCTCTCCCTCCCTCGGCATGGACAGAATTCGAACCCAGACAGGCTGCTGTGGGTATTTCTGTTATGACCCGGCAGACTGGGCAGAAGAGACTTGCATGAGAAGATGAAGTTGATGGTGTCCTGTAGATAGATGCAGCTTTTATTTCACATTGGAATCGGTCTTTGAGTGTCTGTGGGCCAGCAGCCTTTAGAAGCAGGCTGTACTCTGTAAGACACAGCTAAAGGCAGATTGCCCATGGGTGGGATCCAGAGCCCTGGGGATATATATCGAGTTCTGAGAATGGGCAGTGGCCTCCAGGATTCTGGGCTTGCCGAGGGTCCCCTCCTTGGGTCCAGACCCACTGGTGCCTCCCGAGGTGTCAATGCCAAGGCTGTAGCTGGGCTTCCCTGCCCTTCCCCTACCCCCATCCCATCCCCCGACCTTATTTCTCCATTATGCTTTGGTCGTTTGGCTCATTTTTTTTTCTTTTCTTTTCTTTTTTTTCTTTCTTCAGCTCAGGTGCCTGACAATGATGAGCAGTTTGTCCCAGACTATCAGGCTGAAAGTTGTAAGTACAGTGTGACTCACCTCTTGGATGCCCCTCCTTTCTTTTCCTTCTCTCTTTCCTTTGCTTTTGTGGTTGGCTCCCGTTTTCCTCCTGTTGACTTACACATTTTGCCAGATCCTTCCTCCCCTCCAGTTTGATGGTGATTTTGTTTGGTGGGGTGGCCCAGCAGAAGGCTGCCAGGATGAAGGACCCCTGCCCTGCCCAGCAGTCAGTGAGCATCCCACCTGCTCGGTGGGCATCTGCTTCTTTAAGAGGTGGTAGAGAGGGTCAGGTGTGTGTACACTCCGAGGCAGTTCATCATGTACCTGGGAGAGTGCCCGGTGAGGGGAAGAGAGGCTGTAGCCGTGGCTCCAGGGAGGAGACAGAGTGTTGTACAAAATGCACAGAAGGTCTGTGGGGTCCCAGAATGTCAGTGCCGGTGTTCTACTGGAGTCACTAGTAAACATCTACCCCTATTCCTGTTAATGACCTTGGTGTCCCCTGCTTCAGGACCTATGAATTTGTCTGGATCTCTTGTACTCAGTCCCCAGCTCAGGAACTCAGCAGCTCTTTGAAACTTCATCATTGACCCCAAGTTCTGGAGGTGCCACGAGATAGCACATGAGCAGCCCCCGGCTGTCAGCTTGGTGATCCTTTCCTGGGCCTGGCTCTAGGGAGTAGCTCCAAGGGAGGCCTCGGGTGCCTCCTCGCCTGGGTCCCTTTACTAATATGGCTCCTGTCAGGGTCTCTTTCTTCTATCACCAAGCACCTGACTTAGAGTAAGGTCTTATTTGGCAGCAGCAACAGACAGACTAGCTCGTGCTGATACCTTGTTTGGGAAAGAGAGCACAGAAAGCCTTTCCTCTGTTTATCAGAAATGGTCAGTTGGGTCGCTAGGCTGGGCCAGCGCCGAGAGGATGAGGACAGTGGCACCCAGGTGTGTTCAGTACTTTTCAGTTATGCATCACGCCCAGACTCTTGATATGTGGCAAAGCCAAGGAACATTGAATGTTAGCAAGGATGGTTTCCCCCCCACCCCCTGCCCCCAACCTATGTGCCAGACCACACAACTCATCCCTATCAGTTTGGACCACTGAAGCCAGACTTCCCAGGATTGTTGGTTCCTGGGATCAAATGAGAGAATATTGGCTAAGGGCTTTGTAAAACTTAAAAAGCTATGGAAACATGAAGTGCAGCTGTAATTTTTGTTACACTAAGAGACCTTAGAAACTTGCAGTTTTCAGAATAGTAAATGGGGGCAAGGCTAGGGTAAGGCCACTCATTGTAAATGGCAGAGCCTGTTTATAAGCTCATGTCTTCTGAAGGAATGAATTAAAAATCATTTTCCAAGCACTCAGTGCGTGACAAGCATTACTAAGTTCTAGGGATGTAGAAAGGACTTCAAAGATGGTCCCTGCCCTCAGGGAGTTTGCAGTCTAATAGGAGGGTGGATATTTTGGTTTGGAAGGTTACCAAGATGGGGAATGGTCTAGCAGAACGACTGTGAGTAGGGTGGATGGGATTGATTATTATTCCAGAGCAGACAAGTTGGGGAAGGGGAGATCTGACTACAAGCCCTGGAGTCACATTGGCTATTGATAGTTTGGGGAAGAGACTGGCATATTTGGTGTGCCCCGTGCATAGCCAGCCCCTCAACCCAGAGCTTTCATGGGTACCTTGGTAAGGGACAAGAAAAGATGCCAGGAGGGGAGGGAGGGAAGGAAGGAGAGAGGGAGGGAGAGAGAGAGAGAGAGAGAAAGAGAGAGAGAGAGAGTGAGAGAAGAGAAAAGGAAGGAAGGAAGGAAGAAGCTAAGCAGAAATGCTACTCTCCTTCCAGCTGCCAGGGCATGCTCCCTTTCACACTGACTCATGGAGGAGGAGCCCAGTCCGACCCTCTAGCAGGAGGGATTGGGGAGACTTTCTGTTCTGTCCAAGGGGCCTAAGAACTTCTCTTACTCCTTTTGCATGTCAGCAGCTGCCTTGCTGGATGACTTTCCTATGGAAATCGAACTCATTACCTCCATTATGCTGATGAAGAAATGGGGAAATGAGCCAGCTTGCTCAGTGTAGAGCCAATGATAAGGGAGTCTGGTAGACCGAGTCAGGGTTCTTGGTTCTTGGTGTACTTCATCTGCTTTGGGCGTCACCAAGGTGAAATAGGTGTTACAAATGTCACCTCCATTTTACAAATGGAGAAACTGAGGCTTGGGGCACAGTGACTTTCCCAGGGTTCCTCAGTTGCAGGGATCTGAAGTCCAAGGCTCTGTCCACTGCATTTTTTCTGCCTCCTACTGAATGGCTTGCTTTAATAGGTCATTCCTTTATGTTACCTTATATTAGATTTGCTTCATGTATTATAATACCATCCCGCAGGGGATAGGACCTAGACTTGGGGGAAGTCCTGCATGAGGACACTCCTTCCCCATGCCCAACTGACCCCCTTCCCTAGCATCCTGCAAAGCACTCAGAGATCATGAGGCTTGCTCAGGGCCACACAGCCAGGTTGTCTCAGAGCGCAGGACTTGAACCGAGGACTTCATGCCCGACACCCAATCTCTACCCATTGTGCCTAATTAGTGAAGCCTGGGACTTAGTCCCAGTTGCCGGGCAAGGTACAGCTACTTTTCAGTTTTTCTTTTCTCCCAACAAAACATATTTAAAATATTATTTAGAGTCTTCTCTTTTGACTTGGAAAATATTTGATGTTTACACCTTAAAGCAACAACCATATGTTTAGTTGTTTTTGGGGAAAAGAAATCCTACGTCTAGCTTGATAAATCTGAGCAGATTGTTGAACTCGGAGTCAGGAGGATCTGGATTCAAATCCAGCCTTGGAGACTTACTAGTTGTGTGATCCCAGGTAAGCCGTTGTAACCGCTCTCAGCCTCAGTTTCCTTGTCTGTAAAAGGAGCTTTAAAAACAACCTCTCCCAGGGTGGTTACAGCGACGCAGGATCTGTCAAGCTCTTTGCAAACCTTCAAGGACCAGCCGTCTAAATGTTGCTGCTGATGAGGAGGACGTTGCTCAGATGCAGGGGTCTGATCTAACGGTCTGGTATCCTGGGCAGGGACGGGGGGGGGGGGGTTCTCTGAGGACCCTCGGGTACTGACAAGAGGAATCTGTAAGCCAGGCCAGGGCCTCCGTGGGGGAAGGGAGGCACTCAGGGGGTCGACGGCTTGTCGCATTAATATAAAAGAAAGATCTGTGAGGAGAGGGAAAAGGAAGCCCGGTTCTTTAACCCGGAGAAGAGGAGCCAAGTGTTAACCAGGGCTTTCTCTGCGGTCTGGGGTGACCGGCCATTCTTGGGGACTCTTGGAAATGGAGAAGGCGGGCTCAGTTTATACTCAGAAAGGTCATTTCCTGCTAGTTGGAATTGCGCAGTTTGGGAAGTAACAGGGCCATTTGTCTGGCAGCTTGTCAGCGTGGTACGGCTGCTGGTGGGGGAAAGGCAGTGTGGTTCAGTGGGCTGGGCCGGGCCTCCGCGACCCTGGGGTTAGAGCCCGGTTCTGCTGATGCAACGTTGGGCACGCTCGCTGGCCTCTGTGGCCCTCAGTCTCCTCCTCTGTCACATGGTGGGGGTGGGGCACTCTGCTGGCTCTCATTGTAGGAGCCTGTCCATGGAGACAGAGAAGTGGGTTTGGCTGTGCTGCTATTATTCCCGCTTTAAGGATGAGGAAACTGAGGCAGACAGGGTGAAGTGACTGACCCAGGGTCACACAGCTAAGAAGCGTCTGAGGCTGGATTTGCACTCGGGTCCTCTTGACTCCAGACCCAGGGCTCTGTCTGCTGCGGTACCAGCTGCTTGAGCCTGAGACTTGGTTTCTTTGCTTGTTAAGTGGAGATCATCCTAGCACCTCATTTTGGTGGTTTGTTGTAAGAAACAGATGCGGTCACATGGCGTGTGCGTGTGTGTGTGTGCACATGCATATCTGCATACGTGTGTACATGCATATGTGCATACATGCACATCCGCATACATGTGTACATGCATGTGTGCATACACGTGTGTATGTGCATATCTGCATACGTGTTTGCATGCATATCTGCATACGTGTGTGTACATGCACATCTGCATACGTGTGTGTATATGCATATCTGCATACGTGTGTGTATGCATGCATATCTGCATACGTGTGTGTACATGCATATCTGCATACATGTGTGCACGCCTGCATCCGTGGATCCGAAGGCGTGGGGAGCAGGAGGTCCAGCCCTGTGATTGCATCAGTGAAGGCAAACCCCGGTGCAGACACGTCTTTACCAGCGTCAGTCTTCAGCGCCTTCACCGCTTCTGCTCTTAGAAATCAGTGGTTACCCGACTACTTCGGGTCCCCCAGCCAGTGTGTCCGAGAGGCAAGATTTGAACCCAAGACTTGCCACACTGAAGGCCAGGCCCTTATCCCACTGCTCTTTGGAAAATATTGAAGGTCTGTGTAACTGACAACTATTATTGTCACCCACATCGTCACCCTCATTGTTTGCACTTGGCTCTTTCCCTACATGATGCTAAAACTTCTGGCCAAGTGACTCCCCTCAAGGCTGAGGTCACAGAGTGTGGAATTGCATCCAATGCATGGGGGGATCTGCTGTTTGTGGATCAGGACAGCCTGAGCAGGAATGTGGAAAGGGAGGTGTGGGCACTCCGGTGGAGGCTCCTTCTGATCTCCTCCCATGTTCGGTACATCTTTAGGTGTCATGGCTCATTGGGACAAGCTGGGAAGAAGGGGTCTCTGCTGGCCCCTGGGCTGAACTTGTCTTTCCTGAGGGATAGGGCAGGCAGAGGGCTGCAGCAGCAGGAGGAGGAGTGAGATGTGGTTGGGAGGAGGAGGGAGGTATGGATAGGAGGAGGAGGGAGGTGTGGATTGGAGGAGGAGGGAGGTATGGATGGCAGGAGAGAGGTGTGGATGGGAGGAGGAGGGAGGTATGGATGGTAAGAAGAAGGTGTGGATAGAAGGAGGTGGGAGGTATGGATGGGAAGAAGGAAATGTGGATGGGAAGAGGAAGGAGATGTGGATGGGAGGAGGAGGGAGGTGTGGATTGGAGGAGGAGGGAGGTGTGGATTGGAGGAGGAGGGAGGTATGGATGGCAGGAGAGAGGTGTGGATGGGAGGAGGAGGGAGGTATGGATGGTAAGAAGAAGGTGTGGATAGAAGGAGGTGGGAGGTATGGATGGGAAGAAGGAAATGTGGATGGGAAGAGGAAGGAGATGTGGATGGGAGGAGGAGGGAGGTTTGGGTTGGAGGAGGAGGGAGGTGTGGATGGGAGGAGGAAGGAGGTGTGGATGGGAGGAGGAGGGAGGTGTGGATTGGAGGAGGAGGGAGGTGTGGATGGGAGAAGGAGGATGGAGTGGATGGGAGGAGGAGGGAGGTGTGGATGGGGGAGGAGGGAGGTGTGGATAGGGGGAGGAGGGAGGTGTGGATGGGAGGAGGAGGGAGGAGGAGGAGGAAGGTGTTGATGGGAGAAGGGAGGCATGGATGGAGGGAGAAGGGAGGCATGGATGGAGGGAGCAGGGGAGAGCCTCAGCCAGTGGACATGGAGAGGCCATTTCAGAGTGGTGGGGTGGGGGGCCATGTAAAAAGGCCCCCA
This sequence comes from Trichosurus vulpecula, assembly GCF_011100635.1. Lineage (NCBI taxonomy): Eukaryota > Metazoa > Chordata > Mammalia > Diprotodontia > Phalangeridae > Trichosurus > Trichosurus vulpecula. The sequence goes on along the minus strand of NC_050577.1, from coordinate 7,332,979 downwards.
GAGGTGGAGAGGGCCAAGTGAGACTGGGGAACAGTCAGTGACCAAAGGGATGTGAGGAAAGTAAGTCCACAAAAGTCAGGCTGGAGCAACTTGCCAGCGAGCTTGGAGGGCCAGTGTGTGTCAGAGGAGACTTGAGGCGGAGCTTGAGTTTCTTGTGCACTAGGGAGCTCTTGAAGGTGGGAGAGCAACACAGTGGTGTAGAGATATTTCTGAGGCTGTGATATGATGAGGCAGGAGGTAGAGAAGAGGAGATTTCAGCATCTTGACTTAGCGTTAGCCCAGGAAGAAGATTGTAAGCTTCTTGAGGGGTGTATAATTTGGGTCATATTCTTAGTGTCTCATACAGTGGCTGATATAAATAGATGCAAAATTGATGCTGGCTCAATTGACCAAACATTTCTTAAGCATTTCCAGTGAGTCGGGAAAAGAGGATATTGAGATTTTAAAAAGACCTCTCTGCTCTCAGAACTTGGAGTGGTAGGCGGCACATACCTGCATACCTGGATGCCAGGGAAGTCAGTTCAGGATAATGTGGGGGAGGGTCCCTAGCCGCAGAGGTGAGGAGATGAATTTGCACGGTTAGATTATTGTCCTGATAGGATTGTCAGGCCTTGACCTGTGATTGTCTTGCGGGGGTGGGGCCTGCTGGGAAGGCCAAAAGAATAAGAAGTCTCAAGGGGGGATAATGGGAAGGAGTGAGTAGAGAAAGATAGGAGCTGAGAGAGGAGAAATGCTTGATGGAGTCAGGTCCCAGGGGAAATGGGAGTCAGGGGAAGGAGTGTGCTGGCCCTGGAAATGTGGACCCCTCCAGTTGAAAAGCAGAGGGAGGCAATGGGGGAAACAGGCAGATGCTGCATCATAATAAAAAAGGAAGTCGAGTCATCTGCCCAGCCAAGGTGGTAGAGGTGGGGTTTGCCTTTCAAAGCTTAATTAACTTAGTTAAGTCTCTGACCATGCTGATGGCTGTTCAGCTCCATGTCCTGTTGACCCGCATTGGTGGGCCTCTCATCTCCATCCTGATCTCAGTTGAGGAATAGGTGCAGCTGAGGGAGCTGGGAGGCCTGGCCATGGTTTTGTTAGGACTGGATCAGGGCAATTTCAGCTTTCACTTTGGTTTGTGGAGTATTTAAGAAGCCTGGCATACATAACTCGTTTCTGTCCTGGGTCTTTGCTTGCTCAGTAAACAAGGAGGGAGTGGGTCTCAGGGGGAGTGAAGGGCTGGGAGGAGGGCCAGGCCGGGGGCTGGGCTTTCATTGGGACATTCCTCTCTCCAGCCCCTCCCCCCACATGATGCCTTCCTGTCCTTATCTCTGAGAGGCAGTGGGGCTTTAAGAATGCAGGCACACATGGACCCCTTCTTTGTGGTGGAGGTGTGATGCTGTCAAGAATCAGCAGAACTGTGGCAAATTGCGATTCCCAACCCTTGAAATGCATGTGGGGAAACATTCAGCAGCCACCTTTGCTCTGTGATGGGAGCAGACTTGGCAGCCCAGCTGGGGTAGAGGGCATTGCTTTCCTGGGTGCAGCTCAGGCTGTAATTCCTTCAAAGAGTTAATTTGTATATCAATTGGCATTTTGTTTTGGAAGGAGGTGTAAATGGAATCATTTCAAATGGGCCAGAGAAACTCACTTTCCAAGGGATGAATCTATTTATCATGTAAGGGGCCATTCCTTAGTTTTTTGTTTGAATACAGATACATATGTATATTTTGTGTGTGTGTGTGTGTGTGTGTGTGTGTGTGTGTGTGTGTGTGTATGTATGTAACATTTGCAGGAGATATGCACATTCCTGTAGCAGATCTGACTGTGCATGACTGGGCAGGACCAGTGTCCTTAGTTACACATCTGTGAGGGCCCCCAAGGGTTTCCCTAATAGGACTTCACTCCTCCAATCCATGAGGGCTTGTGAGCATGCTTTCTGCCCATTCTGGGTGCTGAGAAAGGACACTGGATTTGGATTGAAAGGACCTGGGTCTGAGCCTGACTCTGTTCCTTGCTCTGTATGACCTTGGGGAAGTCACTTGTCCCTTCTAGACTTTTGATTCCTCCTCTGTAAGATGAGGGAATTTAGGCAGATGCCCTTTGGGGTCTCTCCAAGCTCTAGAGCTGGGATTCTGTGAAAGGAGGCCTGCCTGGAGTGTTCACACTGCCCACATGCCCTGTGCCTCCTGCCTCAGTGGGGACCAATGCTCCATATACGGCAAGTGCGAAGACAGACATCCCAGGACCAGCAGGCACCATAGGCCCTTTTTGGCAGATCCTGCAGTTGTTTTCTGATGGCTCGAATGAGTCCTCTCGGGCTGTATTTCTGAAATAAAAATAAATGTCAGTGGGAAAACAGGATGCTTTAGCAAAAGTGTCTTTTACAGACAGCTTCACAGGAATGCATCTATTTCATTAAGTGTGGCGCTCCTACGTAGCGCTCTCCCAGAAGCCTGGTGATGGTGGGCATGTCGTAACTGCCTTGGGGCTCAGTTTCCTTGGGAAGATGAGGATGTTGGTCTAGATGAGCCTTATAGTCCCTTCCAGTCAGGAAGTGCCATAAATTCATTCAGTAACAATTTATTAATAATCAGTGTGGCATAGTAGATAGAGAGAGCCTGCCTTGGGGGTGGGAGGACTAGGATTCAAGTCCTGCACTGATATTCCTACTGGCAGAGGAAGCCCTGGGGCATCTCTACAAGAAAGAATTACCGGCTGATCTGTATGTGCCGAAGAACCTTCTTCCCCAGGAATGGCTTAGACCAAAAAAAAAAAAAAAAAAGAAAAGAAAAAGAAAAGAAATTACAGATCCTGACAGATAATAATAACATGCATTTCTCTAGTGCATCAAAGCTTGCTCAGAGTTTTATCCAAGATGTGATCCCATCCTTCTGCAGCCGTGCAGGGAGCACACTGCAGGTGTCCTTCTCCCTGTTCTACATATGAGGGAGGTGAGCCGTAGAGAGCTGAGTCAGTGATGCCCGAGGTCAGGTCCAGCTGAGGTAGGACTCAAACCCAGGACTCTCCTGATCCTATGTTGGCTCACTCCTCTCTGCCCATGCATACACGTGAGGTTTCTTTGGCTGTCTGACCAGCACTAGCTTATTTAGTGCCTGTGTGAGGTCCTGTGCTGGGGGCACGAAGGCCAAATAAGCAGCTGCCCTGGTCCCTGGCAGAGCGCACCTGATCCTGCAGCAAACCAGGTTTTCTAATCTCTCCTTGCTCAGCCCAGATGTCATGACAGGCTCCGAATTCAGCCCACGAGGCCTCAAGGAATGAGAGGCCACGTTTCTAGGCGAGTCTCCGAGTCAGGTCCTCGGGTGGAGCTTGGGGCCGAGAAGGCCCGAGGAATGTCTCTGCAGGTGTGGGGTGGCAGTTCCCTAAGCGGACTTCCCGAGCTTCTGGCTTCTTACTGACATTGCTGTGTTATTCGTTGTTGTGGATCTGCACGTCCAGTGGGGCTTGGGTAGAGATGGTCCTGGAAGGTCTGCTATTAACTTTTCCTGGGCGGCGAGCTGCTGTGTAGGTGGCATGGTTTCTTAATCGAATGAAAGTGTTGGAATGCTAGCATCATTATTATTTTTTTTGCTACATCTTTCCTTTAGAATGAATATCCCTTCCTGGAGATGTACAATGTATGTTTCTTTCAGTCTGTTACTGAATCTTGACTAGATGAGAATTCGTGCTATGTTTTACTAGGTAGAAGAAGATTTCTCACAGCTTTGCTTGGGATTGGTTCTGTCTTGTTTTATTTTTAATTTTATTATTTTTTACCATTTGCCACTTTCCTTTGATAGTGGCTCAGCTAAATGTTAATGCAAGACCTCAGCTGGGGGGAATGCCTGCTTGCAAAATCCTATTTGCACAAGGTCGTCTGATAAAAGGATGATGAGAAAAATTCTTCTCAGGATTTATTTTCATGTGATCGGTCCTTTTATTTATTTTTATTTTTTTTTTAAAATACTTGATTTAGCAAAGAAGTTTTTGTCACCACTGTAGAAGCTTCTTAAATTATGCAGGAGATGCGTTCCATGAGTGCAGAGTCTGAGGCCTGGCAAAAGCCCTTCAAAGCCAGTTAAAAGATGGTTTAGATTCTTTAGATGACTTTCAGGTAACTGGGCTTGGTCCTTTGAAGACTGATGGAATGAGAGCAAAGTAAGAAAAACTTCATAATGCTGTGTTTAAATTGATTATTTGCAAAATTGGATTTTTAAAAAACCACAAATGAGAGCTCTGTCCATTTTCTTCTGTGCAGTGATTAAAAGGTGAATACCTGATGATGCCCTGGCCTGCTTGAGCTACACTGATTCTGCTTCTTTGGTTTGGGGTCATTCATCATAAAATTTACTCCTGGATCATTTCCAAGTCTTTTCTTTCTTTCTTTCTTTCTTTCTTTCTTTCTTTCTTTCTTTCTTTCTTTCTTTCTTTCTTTCTTTCTTTCTTTCCTTCTTTCTTTCCTCCTTTCTTTCTTTCCTTCTTCCTTCCTTCCTCTCTTTCTTCCTCTTTTTCTTTCTTTCTTTCTTTCTTTCTTTCTTTCTTTCTTTCTTTCTTTCTTTCTTTCTTTTTTTTCTTTCTTTCTTTCCTCCTTCCTTTCTTCCTCCTCTCTTTCTTTTTTACTCTTTCTTTCTCTTTTTATTTCTTTCCTACCTTCCTTCTTTTCTTTCCTTCCTTACCCCTTTATCATTTTCTTCCCTCCTTCCTATTCCTTCCACTTGTTTTATCTCTCTAGCTCTGTTTCTCATTCTTTCTCTCTGACTCTGTACCCCTGTCTCTATCTAACTCTGGCTCTCTCTCTGTCTCTTGCCTCTGTCTAAAAAACTGTACATAACCAGACAAAACAAATCCCCACATTGACCATCTCTGGAAAAAGCATATTTCATTCTCATTTTGAATCCCTCACCTCTCTTGAACGAAGTGGTCAGCATGCTTCCTCAGCCATCCCTAGGAATGATGGCTGGCCTTTCACTCATTAAATTTCTTAACTCTTTCAGAGCTCTTTGTCTTTACATCATTGTCATTGTATAAATTATTCTGCTGGTTCTACTCACTTTACTCTGCATTAGTTCATAAAAGTCATCCCGGGTTTTTCTGAAACAATCCCTTTTATTATTTCAGTGGTATTCTGTCAGATCTATGTGACATGGTTTGTTAGTTTCCAGTTCTTCATCACCACAAAAAGAGCCACTATACATATTTTTGTATTTCCGGATCCTTTACCTCATTCTCAGACCTTGCTTGGCTCTAGACATCATAAACAGACCATCACTGGCTCAAAACGTGTGCACTGTGTAGCAACGTTGTGGACAGAGGTCTAGACTCCTTTCCAAAATGGCAGGACTGTGTCACCTCTCCACCCACAACATGCCAATGTCTTTGTTTCAGTGTGGCCCTTACAGCCGCAGCCATTTTACCTTTCTGTCAGCTTTGCTGATCTAGCAGGTGAGGTGTGGAACTTCAGAGTTGTTTCAATTTGCATTTCTCTAATTATTAGTGATTTTGGAGGATTTTTAAAGTATGTTTATTGAGAACTTGGATTTCTTCCTTTGGACACTTCCTGTTTGCATCCCTTGGACCCTTTCTCAGTGGGGGGTGCCCAAGGATAATCTGCCTAAGGGTGTTGTCCACTGACTTTTGGAGGAGATGAATGATCGTTTCTGTCTCCCAAATACAGAATCTCTGAGTCAGAAGGGGTCTCCAAAACGATCTCAAACGATACCTGAAAAGGAAGGGGAAGAGAACAAACATTTATTAAGTGCCTGCTGTGTGTCAGAAACTGTGCTAAGAGCACTTTACAAATATTATCCCACAACAGTCCTGGAAGGCGGGTGCTACTATTGCACCACTTTACAGATGGGGAAACTGGAAAAGGAATAGAAGAGGAATCTTTTCCATGCCATCCTTGACCAGTGGTCCTCATGTGGACACTGAACTGAGCCTTTCTTCCAGTAGCCGCAGGAACCCTTTCCACCCTGGCTGGCATGGCCTGCTGCAGATTCACAAGGAGCTGGCCGCCACTGCTCTCATTATGTGACTTTAGAGGCTCCTAGGATGACAGATTTAGAGGGGTTCTGGAGTTTAGAGGAGGTCACTGAATTCATCCCTCCATTTTACGGGTGAGCAAATTGCAGACCAGAGATGTTGTGACGTCCCTAGGGTCATACAGCCAGTGAAGTGTCTGGGATAGGTCTCCCTGACTCCACATCTAGGGTTCCACCCATTGTATATCACTGCTTCTCTCTATGGTGGGTCCGGGGTTCATGTGAAGTGATGTAGGTGGGGCCGCTAGGCTCAGCCATGCTTTGATTTTCCTGTTTTGCTCTTCTGTGTGACCTTAGGGTTAAGGACAGAGCCCTTTACTGGTTCTCCTGTAATTACTTTGTAGTCTTCATACCCACAATAACTTTTATGAATTTAATCATTGGCATATTAGTTTCCTGAAGTCTCTGTTGCTTTTTATTTGAAGGGTGTAGGAGTGGAGGGTGTGGAGTGGTAAAGTCATCCTGGCCCATGTGTATCCTGGAGAAGAGAAGATTGGAAACTGCTTCTTCTGTTCATGGTTGTGGTCATGACCTTATCGGAGATGCTTTAGAAGAGATTCCTGTTCAGGCTGGGCTTTATGACCTCTGGGCTTGCCTGGTATGGACACCTGTAGTCACAGGCATCCCTTGAATCCAGAATGTAGGCACTTGGGCCAGTCAGACCCCTAACTGATATTTAACTCTAACATCAACAAACACCAACCTATCAGATCCTTAACTCTCACCCATCAGACCCCTAATGAACTCTAATTTGGGAGTAGGCTATCTGCTCTCTGACACAAAACACAAAGCCTGAAAATGATGATTAACTCTCATAACCTATAGAGAAATTATCACTTGTCAGCCTGGAAAGCCACCCTTGCATCATGGAAGAAGCCAGCTGCCTTTGGGAGCCTCTGGGTACGAGTGACTTCAGTGAATGGGGCACAATAGAAACCCTAGTCAATATTTGTCCTCAGGAAATCTCAGAAGATTCCATAGAAGCTGATTGCTGTGTGGATGGGATTGACCTAAATTGGTTATGTCCACTAAGCCAGACTCATCCAACATGAACTTACATTTCCCTCCATCAGACGTTCCCTCCTTTCCAGTGCATATTTAGATCATTCCTCTGTGGACCTACTTGACATCTTTATGGCTCTTGGAGGCAGGGCTTAAGTCTACCAGTAGCCTTGCGAATTTGAACAGAGGGGTTGGGCCCTTTAAATGGCCCAAGGAGACATCACAAATAGTGTGGTGGTGACTGAGAAAGTCTCTAGTCATGTCCCAGGGGTCAGCACTTGGTCCAAAAGCTATTTACCTTTTTGCTGTCATGCTTGTCAGGTTTATAGGTGATCTTAGGTGGTGTAGTTAATATGCAAGATGACATGAAACAAAGGTAATCCTCCAAAAAGTTCCTGACAGATTTGAATATTGGGCCAAATTTTTAACTAGATAACATTTAATAGTGTTCCAATAGTAGGATTCCAAAGATTAACTTTGCAAATGCAGAATGGGTAAGGCATGAAGCCATCATGAGGGAGGGTTTTTGTGATTTATCAGCTCAATATATCGTGGCAGCCAAGAAGCCCAAAACACCTTTAGGCAGCCTTAAGAGAGGTGGTACCCACAACAAGGGAGATGAGGGTCCCTGCTTTCCACCCTGGTCAGACCGCATCTGGAGTTTTCCATTTTGGGCACCACAGTTTAGAAGGGATATTGACAAGTTGGAAGGCTTCTCGACGAAGGCAGCCAGGATAGTGAAGTGCCTTGGGTCCGTGCCGTATGAGATCAGTCAAAGGAGCTGAGCATAAATAAGCTGGAAAAAAAGAGAAGACTTAGGCATAAAGGACAGCCACCATGAGGCGTTTGAAAGCACTCCCGCATGTAGAGGGCTAAGATGCACTGACTGGCCCTCAAGTCTAGAATGAACAGTAATGGGGGAAGTGTCAAAGAGACGTATTTAGGCTAAACTCAAGGAACTATTTCCCAGTGATTAGAGCTCTCCAAAATGGCTTGCCTTGGAAGGCGGTGGGCTCTCCCTTGTTGGACCTCTTCGTGGAGAGGATTTTTGGTCCTACTTGAGTAGGGCTGGTTGACTGCTGAGATCCCTGTGGTTCTAATTCTTTGGTCTAGCTCCTCAGGTCATTCTTCTGATGATACTCGTGTGCAATTACATAGGATCATCAATGTCTCCACTACAGTACGTTGGCCTTGTGGATAATGGGAAGGTATGGAGCCGCTTGTCTTTCCTTGGCTTGCAGGACTGGAAAAGAAAAAGAAGACAAAGAGGGATGGCTTTGGCTGGACCAGTGTTTCAGTGACTGTGTTAATTAGTACACTCCACTCCCTCCCCTCCCCATTTCACCAGCACCCAAGGTTTGATTTTGTGTGCTGCTGGTGTATATGGTGGGTTCTTCTCAAGGAAGGATGCTGGGAGTGTTCTTGGACCTTGGGGAGAGAGCAGAAAGCTAGAGGATGAAGACTGGGCACTGTAAGGCTTCCATTTAGTTTTTTATTAGTAACTATTAACTCAGCCACATTTTCTATTTGTGAGATTCTAGCCTGAGCTAGACAAGGCTGTGAACCCCCAAGGCTCATTCTGAAGGGAACACTTCCTGTATGTACCTGTCTTCACTGATTTCTGAATAGGGAGGGAATGTCTGGGTTGAGTTACCTTTCTGATGTGATCAGCTCATGCAGACCCAAGATAACAGCTGGGCAATTGGGGGTTTGATTTGAGTTTTAAAAACCCTTTTCCCCCTCCTGCTCCTTTGGTGTCCCCACCTACCTGCCCAGTCTGATCTTGAATTGTTATTCCAAGGTCTTTTTCAGGGACATGAAGAAGTATATATCTATATCTGTATCTGTATCTATATCTATATCTGTATCTATATCTATATCTATATCGATATCTATATCTATATCTATCTATCTATATCTGTATCTATATCTATATATCTATATACCCCTTGCTGAGACCACTGCACATTATGTAGGACAGGGTCCTTGGAGGAAAGGTATCCAGACTGCGGCTTTTCCCTCATCTGTTAGGAAGCCTTGGTGACTTGACCCCTTCCTTGACAATTTTTCCTCTCTCCAGCCCTTCCTGCTGCTTCTGTTACATAGGCTGGTCTGCCACAATTCTTCTTCCTGAGAGCTCAGCTCTCATGGGCTGTGAAAAGGCAGATTAAAGGCTGGGCTGCCTCTCAGGCTCATCAACCAATCGATAGACTTCAGTTAGCCCGTCTTGTGATAAAACCGTCCTCCTGTTGATCAAAGGGAAAATCTTTGGGACTGAAGCTTCAAAATGGTCATTTTAGCAGGCTGATGGTAGGATCAGGTTTGAGACATTTTTAAAAAATGTACGTGTCCAGATTTTTATTTATATTTATTTCCATGAGCACCAATGACACACCTAGGCATACTATATTGACAAGCAGGCCCGTGTGGGCACATGCACATACCCTTCTATTAGTCCACATGGATTTCGTGAGTTTTAAGAGAGTTGAGTTGAGTTCTCATGAGAAGTAATTATCATTTACAATTATACCCCTATAGACACATGTGGAAGGGTAGGGAGGCTACCCTACCCCTATGGACAGGGAATCCTGGGTTTCTAGCTTACTGTAATGAGGGTTGGACCACTGTCTTTACAAATGTGAATATAAACATAACTAGATTCCATAAATTTAAGTATTATCCACTGTATCATTTGTGTTGTTAATGCCCCTAGATAGCTTTATTTTCCAAGACAGCATTCTTCTCACCCCTCAATTCTGTCCCTGCCTCTGCCCTGCTGCCAATACCCCTCCACCCTTTGGGACTGCATCATTTTAAAATGGCATCTCCTCAGTGCTGAGCCCGGTGGTGTTGGGCATTAGGAGGGCATAATGAATGTTCATCAAAGGTAGAACTTTGTTTTAATGGATAATCCTACTATGATCAGAAAACAGTTTGAATTTATTTTCTTATATCAATTTAAGTAGAAATGTATACAATACATATAGAGATTAAATTTATTGTTCTTGTGCATTTTTGTAAAACATGAAATATCAGTTTGGCTAAATTTCTTTTTCTTTTTCTAACTAACCTGTGATTTCATCAGTAAAGGGTATTCCTAGTGAGGGAACCCTTCTGCTGATGTCAGTGGGCACCGACTCTACAGTTCATTGGCTTAGAGGGTTGGTCATATAGCTCTAATAATGCAAAATTAGCAAAATTCATGGAATGTTATGTTCCTTTCTAGAAAATCTCAGGTATTTGTGAACAGACATGCATATATACATACATACAACAAACATACATGTTTGGTTGGATATATTGAATTCCTGATCTGAAAACTCCCTCTACTGATTCAGAGTAACAACTTGCCTCTAATTTATAGTCTTAAATGTGGCCTGTGGAACTCAATTCAGTGATTTTCCTGAGGTCACACAGCTGGTAGGTGTCAGAGGTGGGCCATGCTCACTCCCATGAATAAATGTATGAATTAGGAAAAAATGTATTTATGTGACATGTACATGGATGTTGTATCAGTAGGGAGGTAAGGTGATGGAACATTTACAGAAAATAACACGGAGAGAAATTGTTAGAAAATGAGTCAGATAATTATCTTTATTAGATGTAGGTCAATTTAAAAAAAAGTCATTTTTAACATCCTCACGGTGTTTTGTCCTATCCAGTGTGGATCTTCAGAAAGCAAGGAGAGATAGAATCGGGACTTGTGAGTTTATGAAGGTTCTCATCTCCAGCTGTCCATGGGAGGAGATGGGGAAGGACTCTTTTCACATTGGCCCAGAGTATCAAAAATCCTGACTGTTTGATAGCTCAAAAGCGATATGAGATACCCAAATTTAGAGACTTCTCCAATTCAGGTGTTGTCATGGGCGATGTGGTAGCGCCTTCCGAGCTGAACTCAAAGGGATCTGATCAGCCATGGTCAGACACGCTGTACCTTGACCCTGACATAGTGATGCTGTTTTGGTCCTCTTTGAGCACGAAGGACAAAGACAGCAATCATACTGTTTCCTTAACAAAACAGTGCTCCAAGAGGCTCAATTTTGGATGATGTTTCTCTTGGGACTAGCTGTTTATAACCAGGCCAAGAATCTTGGTTAATCCTCCCCTCTGATTCATTTAAGACCCTGGTGTTTGCCCCTCAGCCTGGACTACCTTAGCCACGATACTCTTGCTTCTGCTCTTGGCTTCTGAGAGGCCACTAACAGTAATATCCAGAACCACATTCAATCCATTAAGCATCTGTTGTGTAGCAGGGCTGGAGCTAGGTACAAGGCTAAGTGGGCCTTGGGTGCAAGTGTCTTAGACTCTCGCACCACTGAGTTAACACAAAATGCATAAATTAGGTACAGAGCAAATTTGGCATGGTGCTAGGAACCAGAGAGATCAGGGAAAGTCTTGAAGAGGAGAAGACACCTGAGTAGTGCTTTGAATGTAGCTTGGGATTCCTAAAGGTAGAAGTGAGGAGGGAGAGAATTCCAGCCATAGGTCACAGCCTCGGCAAAGGTATGAACTGTGGTGATTGGGGATAGGCCACTGTGATTGTTAAAAAAGCAAGCAAAGGAAGAGGGTTGGGGGGGGAGGGGGGGAGAGAGGGAGGGAGGGAAAGAAAGAGACAGAAAGAGAGAGAGAGACAGAAAGAGAGGCAGACAGAGACAGAGAGACTGACAGATAGAGAAAGAGAGGGAGGGAGGGGAGAGCATTCACACATACATATACATAACTCTAGAGCCCCTAGTTGGTATCCTGGGTAGGCAGGAATGGGAAGTTTAGAGTCAGCATTTGACATCTGATAGTATCAGGATACAATCACTTGGGTTTCTACCCAAATTATCTGTGTTGGTAAATGTTCAGATTTTCTGTGAGAGAAATACATTAATTTAGAAATTAAGTCACAATTTTTCACAATAACCCTGGTTATTGTTAGATAAGTGTACTTAGAATAGCAGGCATCAAGTTGGGCACACATAAGGAGGGTGCTAATTTTATGATCATCTCTATTTATTTCAATAACACCAATAAAGACCAGGGAGCACTGTGGAGACTTGGATATGCCACCATCTTTGGTCTTTCCCTCCATTGACCCTTCACAATCCTCTTTTTTCAAGGCCTCCCTCTGGTCTTTCTTCTTTTCCCAGAAGCCTCTGGCTCTGAGTGCTCTCTTCTCTCCCAAGTATTCCTAGGGTTTGGCCCCTTCTCTCTTAGTCCCCCTTGCTCTCCATCCTCCTGCTCCTTATGCTCATGTAGCACCCTCAAAGGTAGTTCTTTGAGAGCCAGACTGTTGTTTTTTCTCACTGTATCTTCCTTACCAAGGCCAGTGGTTTGAATGGGTTCTTTCAAGAAGCACCCACTAAGTGCTGGACAAAGACAGAACGAACTAGTCCCTGCCCTTAAGGTGCTTGCATGTAATTACACAGAGTGGGTGCTTACTACATGGTTACTGAACTGAATTCTTTGATTCACCAAAGATCTCACTGCAGAGATGTCTCTGGTAAGCCTTACCTACAGGCTGATTTAAAAGCTTGAAAAACAAAGACAACATCCTTGAACTTATTATTTATCTAAGGTTGAGTCTGATTCAAAATAAAATCCTATTCAGTGCTCTTTTCCTGGTACAATGCACACAGAGAATGTGTGTATGGTGAAGGAACCAGCCTCCAAAGCCGTGCCTGGCCAAGGGGGAATGATTGATTCGTGCCCTCCCGAGGGTGTAACCTTCTGGCTGATGTTGGTGAGTCCTCATCTGGTGTATACAGCTGTTGTTGGGGGCTCCTCTGAGGCAGATGTGTGAGGCTCAGTTTTCTGTCTCTTCAGTTACTAAGAGAGGGGCAGTGCGATGCCGGGAGAGAGAGCCGGTCTGGGAACTAGTCAGATGTGGGTTCAAGTTTTACCTCTGACATTATACTGACTGTTTGATTCTCAGGAGAAAAATAACTGCTTGCTGCTCTGGGCGCTTTTCTAAGATTGTACTTTTATTTTTAGAGGCAGTTGGTCTGAGTGACTTGCCCAGGGTCGTACAGCTAGCAAATGTCTGAAACTGGACTTGACCTTGGGTCCTCCTGACTCCGGGGCTGGTGCTCTCACCACTGCACCACCTAGACACCCTGGACTATCCTTTTCATAAAAGGTGTCGACCTGCATCTAGAGCCCCTATTCCCAGGCCGCCATGAGATTCAAAGGAGGTGAAAGCGAGATGGTACTCCGCCAAGCTATGAAGCCAATGTACATATCGGGTCTTATTATTTTAATGGTAATTTTCTGCTGAAGCATTGGGATCCTAGGCCAGTAGATGAAGACCTGGAAGGGACCTTGGAGAGGGCAGTTAGCCTGGTCACCCCCTTTTACAAATGAGGGGACTGAGGTCCAGCGAGCTGGTATGAATTGCTTTTGGAAGCAGAGGTCGTGAGTGCGGCGCTGAGATACTACCAGTAGGGGACTTTTTCTCCTATTCCTTCCGTGCCCAATCTTAACCATTGAAATGGCTTCGTGCCAGGAATGAGCTGCCTGTACCATGGAAATGTGCCTTATGCTTTTCACATTTTCAAGGGCATCTCAAGGTTAATACTTTCTTATATTACCTTAAAGATCTTATGTGGTCCTTCCTGTAGGAAGGTCCTTCCTGTAGGAAGGTCCTTCCTGTACTCCTATAGAGTACAAAGGGCAGCTAGGTGGTGCTGCAGTGGATAGAGCACTGGGCCTGGAGTCAGGAAGACCTGAGTTCAAATGCCACCTCAGACACTTACTAGCTGGGTGACCCTAAGCAAGTCACTTAACCCTGTTTGCCTCAGTTTCCTCATCTGTAAAATGAGCTAGAGAAGGTAATGACAAACCCCTCTAGTATCTTTGCCAAGAAAACCCTAAAAGGGGATCTCAGAGAGTCAGGGGACTGAACTACAACAATAGCGTACAAGCTTCTGTTGTAATGCTCTTAATTATTCATTGGGCATCTCTGGAGGGCGGCCTTTCTCTGATTGTTAAGTTATAGTGAAAAAGTGGGAGCTCATAGAAGGAGCTCTGGGGCTAGTGTCAGTAGAGAACTGAATTTGAATCCTGACTCTGCCACCTCCTAAGCTCTGGACTGCTGAGTGGCTTCCTAGCCTCAGTCTTTTCTTCTGAAAATTGGACACTATAAAATGTATGGTAGCAGCTGAGAAGGTGTTAAGATTTGGGGGAGGGGCAGTCACTCCATGAATGGTGGGTATCCTTCGGAGGGTCTCTCTGGTGAAGGCTGGCCATCTTTCTGCCATCACAGTTACTGCTAAGTCCCTATTTCTCTTCTGTAGCTGTCTTTGAAGCCAGTTTCTTCCAGGTTGGTATATGTGGAATGTTGAAGAGGCTCCAGAAAGCCTTGAAGAACTCAACAGCTCCAGAATCATTCCCTTTGGGAGCACTGAAGGAACCAGTGGCGCAGCCAGTGCTAGCCCAGGTGCCTTTCTCCAGGACATCACAGGTCTTAGTAGAAGGAAGGGAAACGGGAGAGTGAGTCTCCATCCTTTGCTGACTTTCTCGCTTTCTCCTCCCATCCGGAGAAGTGAAGAACGAAGCTTCTTCGCTCTTGCTCTCTGTATCAATAACGGGTCAGCGTTGATTGCCAAAGGTTTTCTTGCTAAATCGTAGTTACCACCTTCAGCTTTTCTGCTCGTCCCATCTGCATTGCTGCTTCTTTGTCTGATCCAGACAAGTCAGAGTAGATGACCAAACAGCAGCTCCATGAGATGGGGTCTATTCTTGCAGTCATGGGTTTTCTGTGAGGCTAGCTATGCCTCCCAGTAGCTGGTAGCGCAGCCATAGCATAGGATTACAAATCCCAAAGGATATCAAGATGGATTTACCTGATCTTTTTAATGTAGCAGATAAGAGAAACCATGTGTCAGATTAGTGATTGGCTTTAAAAGAAGGGGAAAGAGAAGAGTGTTGATAGACTTTCTCCTGGTGGGATCAAGGGCTTGAGAAATGGAGTCTGGGTGACCCAGGTGATCTCTCCAAAAAGGTCTTTACTGCCAAGGCTCTTACAGCATTTTCTTTGTATTCCTCCATCTTTGTTGTTTTGGCATCTGTTGGCATTGACTGAACGCTTCCTTCTCCTTTCTTCTTCCCCTTTAGCCTGCTGGCTCCCTCCCTTCTGCCAGCCTTTGTAGTTTGGATATTCAGAACATATTTGCACCTCTGATTGGAGACTGGCGGGGTCTTTCTGAACAAGTGGCTAATGATGTCTGGATCGGCCTCAATCCTCCCCCAGTGGGATGACGTCAGAGCGCTGGAGGTGTGGTGCTACTCTTTCCACTGGCCTCCCTCCCCTCTCCAGCACTTCCCACACGATTAGTTAACCTAGCTGCTCTTGTGATGGGTTCAGAGGAGTGTGCGGACCCCAGGGTTCTGATCTCAGAGAATAACAATTCTAGGAGATGGAGCCCTAGAAAGAAAATAGAGGGTTCTTCTTTTAGGAAAGTGCTCTGTTAAATAAGGAAGTAAACAATAGCTAGTTAAAGACCGTGAAGCAAAGATAGGTAAAGTCCATTGATTTGTGGGTCACGTGTTTGGCAATGATTACCAGTCCAGCGCACTTAAACCTTT
Source organism: Trichosurus vulpecula (assembly GCF_011100635.1). Classification (NCBI taxonomy): domain Eukaryota; kingdom Metazoa; phylum Chordata; class Mammalia; order Diprotodontia; family Phalangeridae; genus Trichosurus; species Trichosurus vulpecula. The sequence continues at coordinate 7,317,386 of NC_050577.1, read as the reverse complement.
TAATGAGTGCCTCAAGCTGTTTTGGGGCAACAAATCCTCATTTTTCTTTAAACTCAAGGTTTCCTTAAACAATCATCAAAACCAACAACCTTTTGCCTAATAACAAGGAACATTTAAATTAATGCCCAATCTCATTAATAATCAAAGCAATGAAAATTAAAATATCTTCAGGGAAGCATCTTGCACCCATCAAATTGGCAAAAATAGCTAATAGCAAAGAAACTCTGTGTGTTATTTTTTTAAAACAAAAAAAAAAAACCCAAACACAGGTATATTTATTCCTTAATGGTACAACTGGGACTTGTAGAATTATACTGGCTAGCATTCTGGTGGCACACAGCAAAAATTATAAAATTAATCATGCTCTTTGCCCTGACCAGGTAACCCCAGTGAATGGAACCTGAGGGTGTGATCCAAAGAAGCAGATATCAGAGGCATTTTTTTCCGAAGTAGCCCCATGGCTTGTATTTGACATTCCCTTTTGTGTTAATGTCAACTTGTTTTGTCTTGATTCTCCCTGTCCAGTGGCTATTGAATTCTTGCTCTGAGGAATGGGGTCTTGGAGCTCCAGACGGTGAAGGTCTGGCGGCCAAGCCTGTGTGATATCCGAAGTGCCCGCCACTCATCTCATAATAATGATTATTCTGATGGCCAGAGAGAGTGCTTCTGAAGTAACTCCTATTTCTGGACTCATGTGCATTTGTTCAGTTTGTCCTGAGCAAATGCATCTTCTGGATTTTAATTCTCTCTAACATGATAAGGCTCCAAAATACGACCTTTTAAGCAATTTTATTTTTATCGTGAGGACAAAAATAACAAGAACTCAAGCTCACTGTGTCAATACCCTGGCATCTCAGCCTCTTGGGCCAGACTTGCTCCAGTTATTTTCAAAGTGTATGACACCTAGCTGGCCCTTCTGAATACTTTCTGCCCACATACTCAGGAACCCCAGTGGATTATCTGGGAGCTCTTCAAAGTGAGGAATCCCTCCCGGAATGCATGCATAAGTAATTGATTGAATGAAAAGCATTTATTCCTTCTATCCACATGGGCCCTCATCTGGGTTCTCCCATGGTTTATCAGAGGGGGTCCACCCAATGTGCTAGAGGCCTTCCTTGACATTGCAAGGATACCAATGGTCTGGGTGTGCCAGGCTCCACTTATCCCCCCACTGATGCTCCATGACCAGCCATTGTCATTTTTCAGTCTTGCAATTCCATGATGACTTCCTTTATAGACTTTCTCTCTTGGCCATGGAACAATTAATGTCAGTACGTAAAGGCTCAGCCCTTTTAATTTTTTTTTTAAATAAAGATCACGTTTTAAAAAGTAAATTTTAGTAAATGATCTCATATATGCAGCCTTGTTTTTTTGTTGTTAATGCTGGGCTGCAGGGAACTTTTTAACCATATATTGAATGATTTTCTAACCCCTTAGAGGGAGACTAGGCCCCATGAATTATCAGAGATTTGTACACTTGTATGTTAGGTAAAACAGGAAAGAGGAAGAAACCTTTAAGTGACTCTGGTCTGTCCCCCACCCACTTCCCCCCAGTTTGGCTTCTCTCCATGGTCCCAATGCAACCAAACCTTCAGAACCCTTAGGGTTTCCTCAGGGGTCAGTCATGTTGCTAAACCCTCTATCTATTCTGCAACAAGATGCGTGAGTCCATAGGAAGCACTGTCATGGAGTACCTCGGATCTGCACCCAATCCAACCTAGTCCAGTGCATGGCTCGACAGAGAATCTGGGGAGGATGGAGAAGGGAGAAATGGGAAGAGCTTCTTGAGAAACCAGAGAGCTGAGCTGAAGGCGATTGGGACTCAGAGAGCCGGGAGGAGTCGGTGTGCTCAGAGCTGTTCTGTTCTAATTGCTGTGGACACTGAATCACTCGTCGATGGTAGCAAGGTTGGCCCTTTCTTGATGCCAAATGCTGTTTCCATCTATTAGATCTGTTTCTCAGATTTCTGCATCTTGCCTGTGGGTCCCCTTTTGCCACTTGGCCATGGCATCCTACTGGACGTTTAGGCTTCTTGGGAAGAATCAATTTCCAAAAATAGAACATTGTGCTTCTTTCTAGTTATCCAAGTGCTGGAGCAGGAAGAGGGTGAGAAGCCAAGGCGAGACGCTCAGACCTAGGTTGTTCATGGGTCTTGGAGGCTTCCCCTGCCCTGTTCTCCCTCTTCAGATGGGCGACAGAGCTGTTTGCCTCCCAGAGGATTTTCTGTGTTTTCTTTCTCCTGGCACATAGACAGCCAAATGGAGTGTCATTTAGCCTTAATGTCTGCAAGGACACGGTTTCATTAGGTTTGATTTTTTCGCACTTTCTGGAGGATGGGAAAGTTGAGGAAATAACATGATACCTTCTAAGAATGGACAGGCTCTGAATTCAGTGTTTCTTCCACCCTTTGCAATTAGTGATACTTGGGATGCTCCGTAGAACAGAGAGGGTTCCCCAGTCTCCAGTCCTGATTCTCATTTGTTTGATACAATAACACATCATTAATCTGACTTGATCAGGGAACCAGATCATCCGTGTACATGTGCTGATCACTCACAGGAACATGTATCTAGACCTGGTAGGGAGCTGAGGAGGCGTCTAGCCTAAATCACTCTTTTCTCAGGTGAGGAAACAGTCCCAGGGTGATGAAATCACCAGCCTGTGATTACAGAGGATGTGAGCAACTGGTGTCCTGTGGCCTTTCCTTTCCACTGGGACACACTGCCTCACCTTCTAAGAACTCCTGCTTTAGCATTAATTTGATGGACACTCTTCTGACATGGAATGTACATCTTCCCTCTTCCCCTCCTCCTTCCCTTATCCTGGGGCTGACTCCACATTATAGGGAGGAGGAAGCTCCTGGCCCCTACATTATGGGAGCCCATCCATTATGGGACCCCCTCAAGGTCAGGGCCTGGCCCATTGGATTTTTTATCCCCAGCACTGACAGCAGTTAGTTCTTTACACACAGCAGGTGCTTAATAAATGCTGTTGATTGCTGGCTTGATCTTTGGGATGGGCTGAGGCTGCAGGGGAGGCACACGCAGCACTCTGCTAGCCCAGCCTTTCAGTGCCCATGTTCACTATCGCTGCCTCCTGAGCCAATGGAGAGGGATGGGAATGGGGGGAATTGTGGGGCACGTCTCCCGGTAGTAAAGAACATACTCTTTGTGGTCCCGAAGAATACCTTTCTTTCTTACTAGTTCTCAGATATGTTCCCTGGATTCAAGGCTGCAACCTCCAGATTAACAAATGGATAGAATACCTTGGAGAAAAACAAAAAATTACACTCGTGTGTATATGCAGTTGTATGTGTATGTATACAGCAAAGTGATCTGTATAACAGCAAACTTCATTTCACTTTATTTGTCTGCCCTTGCCATGGAGTGTGCTGGATTTTCTTCATTTAACCCCAGATTCCAAGAAGGGGTCCACAGGCTTCCCCAGAGTGTGGAGGGGTCCAGGCAAGGGTAAGAACTCCTGCGCCTCAGGTTATGTGAGACCACCATGATTGTCTGAGGAGGATGCTCAATTTGGATTCTGCCTCTGGGCCCAGGGCTGTTCCTCTTCTCGGCTAGGGTGCCTTCTACTCACCACTGTTCTTCATGGAGATGAAAGAAAGCCCTGTCCGCTTGTGTTTGTGCCATCACATGTGTGATGGCTTCAGTATGAGGCTGTACAGGGTGCAGGAGCAGACCCATCCCCGTGGAGCTACAGCAGAGAAAATTCAGTGTCCTCCTGCTCCCTTTGGCATTTGTGTCCGAGCTGAGGATCAGGCAAGGGTGGGCTTGCTCCCTGGCCCCATCCATACTCCCCAGCAGGCTCACCCCCTCCCTTTGTCTGGGCCACCCTCAGGAACCACCACATTCACCAAGTGAGACCCTTTGGGGAAGAAACAAGCCTCCTTGTTGTGTAGCAGTGTTAATCCTTTCCTGGAAACATGATGGGAAAGCTTTGCCAGATGCTGACAAGTGATGGAAAATCATGAAAACCCAAATCTGGATTCTCCCCCACCCCACCAATGTGTTTCAGTTTGCATTTTGAGAGCAGTTTAGAAACTTATCGCCCATTTTGTCAGAGACATAATTCACATCTTTCTCCAGGCACTGTAAACAAGAGCGATGCTTTAATGGTTCCATAAAGGCATTCTGGGTTGATCGCTTAGATTAGACCCTTCAGTAATGGGTGTGTGTGTGTGTGTGTGTGTGTGTGTGTGTGTGTGTGTGTGTGTGTGGTGGGGGAGGGGAGGGCTTGACAGAGGTAAATGGACTGGAATGGGATCTCTGTGCAGAGAGGCTTCGATGCCTCTGAAGGGTGCCTGCTTTATCTCAGGTTCCATTGGAAGATAGATTGAAGGGGCTTCTGACACTGTCCTCTTTATCAGTCCACAGGCCTTTGCCTCTGCTTCTGCCATCTAAGTGAACACTAATTGAGGGCATTTCAATCCATTCATCACCTTGAATTGAAGTGATATTGGCTTAAGGGGAAGGCTTTTTCCCCTTTAATCTGGATGTATTCCTCCTACGTAGACTGGCTATTTGTCTAACAGCTCCATTCTCTGGGCCTTTTTCAAGCCAGGAACCTGCTGTATATCTCATCTTCAAAATTGGCTTATTAGTGCACACTGTTTTTAAATAAATATTTCAAAAACCCTGGCCAAAGTAACAAACTTACTGTAGCATCCAGGTTAGGGTTCAGTTGGACCTCTCCTTCATTTTCTCTCAGATGGCTGAAAAAAACAGGGGGAAAAATAACCATCAGCCCTGATTCCAGGCCATTTGAACCCCTCAAGGGCCCTTCAGCTGGAAGGTCTCTTAGAGACCAGGGAGTCTGACCCCAGCTGAAGCCCAGAGAAGTTAGTTGAGTGACTCGTTCAAGGTCAGATAGCTCGGCAGTGGAAGGGCCAGATCTTGACCCAGAAACCCCAAAGTATATAGGACACTCAAAGGACATGATGTTGTATTTCCAGGGCCTTTTGTTAGTATGGTTGTAGTGCAGGTTCCTATAAGAAACCTATTTGAAAGAAAGGCTCTTGGGAAGTAAGGGGGTGTTCCCTTGGCCCTTGGAGTCAATTGATGCTTAGAAGCAGACCAAGCTCAGCTCTCACCTGTACCTAGAAGATTCCTAGAATCGTTCCCTGGTAGGGGATGGAGGGATTCTATTCTCCACACCCACCCTACCTCACCCTCCCCAACTCTGAAGTGGATAGTCTAGAAAGGGTTTTAGAAATCTCCTTTTCTTTTTTTTACTCCTCAAGTGGTAATTTGAAGGCCCCATGTCCTAGGAAGAATCCTCCAGAGATGCGGTCGTCCTGAATGGCTTCCCATTCCATTGCTCTGTTCTGTATACCCCAAAGCTGACCACTTTGTTGAACTCAGTTAAGGGAGCTCTGAGGAACCCAGAGGGAGAGATCAGAGCAGAGACAACTGAGGAGCAGATTTCCATCCACTTGGCCAAGGAGACACTGGGGTCTTTAGGTCTGAGCTCCCATTCTGCTGAACAGAATCTGGATGGTGTTTCCCACCTAGGGCACTGGGTTCAAGCCATGACAGTGCCACTGTCTCACTGTCTGCCCTTTGGCGGGTTATTCTCTTCTTTGGGACCCAGTTTTCTTATGTGTAAATTGCAAATAATCTGTGTGCTGCCTGCCTCAGGGTTGTCCCAAGGTAAAGTTCTTGTAATCTCTAAAGCTCTATAGATATGTGAGCTTTTAAGCTAATAGAAACACTTTCCTAAAAAGGGATTTTGCTTCCTTTTATTCCTCTCCCAAACTAGACTTCACCCATTAGTGTAATATAGTAAGGATAATTTTAAAATGCTTTTAATGATCAAACGCATTATTGGAAAATACTTAAGGAAAACAAAGTTGTGCAGAAAGAGGAGAAAAAAAGGACCAAGAGGAACAATCAGATTTCTCATCAGTTAGCGTCTTGAGTGTATGTACCCAGAATGCCTTGCAGGTACACGGGCTGACTCCATGCTTAGCCCTAGCCTCCCTATCTCCAGCACACCAGAGGTGACCGGGACTGTGCACCTGACATATGCCCTTGGGTTCTGAAAACAGACCTGTCGATAGGAAGACTGGAAGCAGGATTCCCGTATCACAGATGAAGAAGCTGAGATTAGAAGGACAGTGAGTTGCCCATGCTCCTGAACCTAGGAGGCAGGAGCCTTGGAAATAGACCAGGGATTTTCTGATCTTGGCTATCTACAGCTCTGCCTCCAACCCTAGTTTGCAGGACAGTGTCATACTGGGTGAAGATTGGTGTTACAGTCATCTAATGTGGAGAGTAGGAAGATCACTGGCCTTGGAAGGTCTGAATTCAAATGCTGCCTTAGTCACTAGCTGCATGACTGATCAAATCACTTAGCATCCTGCCTTTCAGGGTGCTTCTGAGGAGCAAGTGAAGTCACACATGGAAAGCATTAGATAAATGCTGGATTTGATGGCCGTGGGGGCAGGTCCACAGTCCAAGCATTTCCCATCCCTGAGCTGCACGAAAGAGTCTAAGGTATAAATGGGGCACAACCTGCACTAAGGAAGGGACTTCCTACACCCCCCAGAAATCCAAAGATGATCACATTACTCTGAGCCCTGGCTAGAGTCTGCTATAGGGGAAAGGCTTCGGCCATCCGCAGTGGTCCCTTGATTAGATAGGAGGCATTTCCTGTCCCAGGTGCTCAGGAGTAAGGGAAAGAGCCCCAGTATGTTTGAATTTCATACCTTGTGTTCACAGCAGGGACCTAGACTCAGGCAACACTTTTTGTTGCTGTTTCGTCTTTAATTAAATTATTTTTTTTCACAGCATAAGAGAACCAAAATGTTGGTTCATAGGTTTGCTCATTATCGTTCCCCAATACCAGAATTAGACAATCCAATCTAACCTGCACTGCCTGGCTTCCCTTTGCAGATAGAAGCAGCATCTAACTGCCAACGTTGGCTAAGATTGTATCTTCTGTGGGGTTCATTCTCTATTCAGTAGCTTTATGTGTCGTCTGGCCTTAAGTGGGCTTTTTTCTGATGTTTCTCCTATCAGCTGGGTTTGGGGTTGGGTGCTAGGTTATTTTAACTTGAGAAGCAGAGCAGATCTCAGTGTTCCAGGAAGAAGGGAGCCTTGCACAGGCTTCATTTTAAAATGTAAAAATGGGGGTATGCGAACAATTACAACGCTTTAGAAAAATGCTTTAAAAAGGAAAGCTGTAACCCAGGGTGAACTCAGAAGGTAGATGTGGCTCGTTGGAGGGGAAGTGTGACTTTTTTATGGCTTGGCATTTTGAAGTCCTCCAGCTGACGATTAGAACAACTCAGTAATCATTAGTCTACTCTAAGATGCGGCTAGAAAGGTCAAGCAGGCATCAGAGGAAAAAGGCCTTGCGACGGCTTCAGGGATGTTCCTTGACTCCCCTTCCCTAAAATATGCCTTTGTGGAGGCCTTACGGGTGACAAAAGTCGGCTTGGAAAATGTGTCTGAGACGAGGGTGGGGATCTGCTCGGTGAGTGGCAGCTGCCGAAGGCAGAGACGAGGATCTCTCTGGCCACAGGAAATGGGAGCGTTTGCCCGCTTGACCCCCCTGCCCACTGAGAAGGGAAAGGAAAGGCTGTCCTGCAGAGGAAGCCCCTGAGGCCCAAGGACTGGGGCCTGTGGCCTTTCACCAGGCATCGAGAGTGGAGAGGCAGGCATCCCTCGCAGCCCCGCAGCAGCAGGCTGGAGCCGGCTCCGAGAAGGAATTTAATTAGTGTTGATCATGACTCCAAATGATGGTGATTTGATAAGGAATAATTTAGTACTTAACAGCCTTTTACATGCACCAACTCCATGTGGGAAGGTAAAGCAAATTGTTGAAAATGAATGTGCCGCTCTCACTCATAGTCCTGCTCACAAGCTGGAAAAGTGTCTGTTGTCAGCTGCTGCTTAGCCCTGGTGGAGGGAGAGTGGGGCAGCGGGGCTGGCCAAGACCTCTGAGATCCCAGGCCCAGGGCGGGATTGCCGGATGGGAACTGAGAGGCCAAACCTGCCCTCCTTCAAATGAAGCCAAAGGGGCAGAGACTGAGAGGTGGAGAACCTGACCCAGTCTTGAAATTCATAAGATCAGAGGAGTGGAGTATTTGGGACTTCAGGGGCCTCTGTTAAAAACCCTTCTTTCTCTAAACGAGGAAACTGAGGCCCAAAGACGTTAGAGGGCCCACTATGGAGAAGGAGACCAAACTTCAGAGTCTGTCTGACCCCCTCCTCACACACACAGGGAATGTGAGGCTAGAGAGGGTAGAGGATGAGAGCTGGTTGGGCCTTCCAGGGCCAAGTAATTCAGCCCTTTATGCACTCAGAGACTGTGTAGTCCAGTCTTCTCCTTCTACCTCAGAAGACGTGGCAGCCAAGGGTGAGCTGCACACTTGAACCCATGTCCTCTTCCAATCCAGCAGTTCTCTCTCTCCTCTTTCCTCCTTCTCTTCTCTTCTGTCTCCTCTTCCTCCTCTTGTCCTCTCTCTCTTCTCTCCTCTCTCCTCCCTCCCTTCTCTTCTTTCTCTCCTCTTCCTCCTCTTCCCCTTCTCTCTCTCTTCTCTCCTCTTTCCCTTCTCTTCTTTCTCTCCTCTTCCTACTCTTCCCCTTCTTTCTCTCTTCTCCTTCCTCCTCTTTCTCTACTGTGCCATGTTTCCTGTAGGTACCCAAGGTCACATTGGTAAACCATAGTGATAAGAAAAACTACACCAAAGGCTGATGTAACTAATGCTTTAAGGTTTTTGAAATGTTTTACATGCATCCATTGTATTGAAAGTGATAGGGCTGAGATTTGCACCTAGGTCCTCCACATCCAGTATTTGCTCACTCATTGTGCCACCCTATCCACCCTGGCCTCAACCTAGGCTGTGAAGGTGGTGCCTTTCCCATGACCATCTTCCACTGAAGACTAAGTGCCAGAGAGAATTCCAATGTGATGATGAAATGTTTGGGTTCATTGTTGACTCTAAAGTTCCCCCAAAAACTTAAATTAAAAAATTCTCGTTCTAGAGAATTGGTACCAAGGAAGAGAGAAAAGCTATCTGGAAACATTAAAATTGTACTGTGTATCATTAAGAATTCTTATGAATTCTTTGCCCTTTCTCCCACTCACAGAATGTGTGTGTATACACACACACACACACACACACACACACACGTATGCATATGTATATGTATATATATTTGTGTATATATGTGTGTATATGTGACTGCACACATACATATAACTATATATATACTTAAATACATATATATATATACTTAAATACATATTATATATATAATATAAATAAATGAGCCAACTCAGACTCATTTGCATTCCTGATTTGGCTAATGATGCTAAATAGCTGCTCCAGGGAATGATCGTCAGACTGGACATACCAACGGAGTACGCGTGTGATTAAGTGGACATTTCTGGGCCTAGGCCCAGTTTCTATAGGCATGAGGATTCCCACACACGGCTCGGCCTGCAGTAGACTTTTGATAAATTAGTCTCATTTTAGTTTAGAAGAAGGGAGTCTAGCATGTTTAGACTTCTGAGTGTGCGTGGAAGGGACTGATACAGGCTAATCCTCCAGCCATGGGTCAGGAAGAATGTTTCCTAGCTTGGGTGCCTCCTGGCTGTTGTACCAACAGGACCTTCCATCTCTTACCTCTGGCCATTCTCTCTGGCTGTCCCCAGGCCTGGAATGTGCTGCTTCTTCCTCTCCTCTCCTTCAGGTCCCAGCTAAAGTCCCCCTGCCCCAGCTCCTCTTCATTCCAAGGCCTTGCTTTCTTTAATTATTTTTTATTTATCTGGTTTATTACTCACTTTGCATATAATTGTTTGCTTCTTGTTTTCCCCAGTCAATTGTAAGCTCCCTGAGGCCAAGGTCTGTCTTTTTCTTCTTTTGTGTGCTCAGCACTTTGTACAGTGCCTGGCACATAGTAGGCATTTAATAAATCTGAATGGGTAAACTGATTGTTCTGATTTCCTCTGGGTTGCCCTGGAGCATCCCAAGAAGCCTGGGGCCTGCCGTGCCCACAGTTTCCAGCGTCTGTGTTCTGTACACCCGTCCTTTCTGTGGAAACCGTTCACTGGTGTACCACTAAGTTAAAGAGAATCTTGATACTTTATTCAATTAGTGTCTTAAAATGTTTAACTTGTGCTTAGGCTTGGATAAAAATGGTGCCCTCAGGGCCATATTGGAAATTTAACAGAGCCTGAGAACTTCTTAATGAACACGTCCATAAATTAGATTTCATCTAACAGACACATAATAGAACTTGCTCATTCCTTGCTAGGCATAAGGGAATTCCTTGTGCACCATAGTCATCCTGGATAAATGCTTCATTTTCTTTGAAAGGAGGTTGATGCTCACAGCAGATCCCTACAGAGTGACAGTAGGTATGGTGTTGTTAAGGTGGGCTTGCTTAGGAAAGAGGGGGCCGCACATGAAGGCAGAAAGACCCAGGTTCTAATCCTGCTTCAGGCACTGACCAACTGTGGCACTCTGAACAAGGAATGTTGCCTTCCAAAGGTCCCCCCTTTGGAAATGGCAATTGGCCCTTCCCTCCCTAAGCATGGGATCCAATGAAACAGTGTCTATAAAGTAGTTTCCACCTCTCGAATGCGAGCCACATCAACCATTAGGCTTCTTGTTACTATGAAATGCTCTCAGACTTTATTAAAAGTTTATGATTTTATATCCACCGAAGACAACAGTTTGAACATGTTCAACTTTGATCCTATTTAAGAAATTAATTACTTATACTTAAAATTGTAATGTCTGAAATGAATTGTCATGTTGTCAACCACAAGTTACTTGTGGCATTTACTAGGAGAGTTTTTCTTCCTGGAAAGTAAGTGGAGTCACCAGCTTGTAATGTTGTTTACTGTGGGGATGCCAACACCTCTGTGAGGGCTGCTGCCTTCTCAGGGATGATGGGATGGGGCTCAGGGTATCATTCATTTGAACTAGAAAAGTGATGATAGATTAGACTGCATTGAACAAGGGCTCATTTCTTCCCTTAACTTCCAAAGAAATCTCTCCCTCTCCCACCCTCCCTCCTTCTCTCCCTTGCTTGCTTCCTCCCTTTCTTTATTCTTCCATGCCTCTCTCCCTTCCTTTCTCCTACTTTCCTTTCCCTCCCTCCCTTTCCTTATCCCTCCTTCTCTATCTCTGTCTCTGTCTCCTCTCTCCTCTCTTTATCTCTCTCCCTCTTTTGTTTCTCTCTCTCTCCCTCTCTCTTCTCTCTCTCTCTCTCCTCTCTCTCTCTCTCTCTCTCTCATTCTCTCTCTTCCTCTCTCCCTTCCTTCCTCTCTCTCTTGTCTCTGTCTCTCTCTTGTGTCTCTGTCTGACTCTCTGTTTGTCTTTCTGTCTGTCTCTCTCTCTCCTCGCTCTCTCCGTCCCTCCTTTTCTCTTCCCCCTCTCTTACCCCCTCCCTCCCTCCTGTCTCTCTCCATTTTTGCTGTGGTATATTCTACTGGCTGAGCATTACCTTCCCCACATTGGTGATACCTCACGCCAGTGGAGACATGCACTGAGTGCTATGGTTTGGAGCCCAACTTAATGACATCTGCCTTCTTTCTGTGTCTGTCTGTTTGTTGTCTTTTTCCCCAGTGGCTTTTCATGGCCTCCCCTTGAAAATCAAGAAAGAGCCCCACAGCCCATGCTCAGAGCTGGGCTCGGCCTGCAGTCAAGAGCAGCCCTTTAAATTCAGCTATGGAGAAAAGTGCCTCTACAATGTCAGGTAAGGGGCACAGCCGGCCAGGCTGGGGTCACCTCTGGAGCCCTGAGAGGCTTAGCCAAGGCCAAGGTCAGCACAGAACCTTTGGGTGCAAGGGGAATGCATTGAACAGAGCACTAAGAAGACCCCATATTCGTGCACACACACACACACACACACACACACACACACACACACACTTTATAAGATAATGTCAAATAATCTCCAGCCCACATTATATACTGCGCACAGTACACCTCAGCAGAATATGGTACATGATCATGATAGAGATATTTTATTTATTTATTGCTAAGTTTTGTTCTTGATGCCAAGGAGGGTGGGGAAGAGGGTGGTGGGGGAGCGTGTCCCACACAGAAAGGTCCCTTCTGCCCTCTTCATTGTGTCCTTAGCATTAGGAAGACTGATTTTCCCTTTCCGGTAGGAAGCATTTCCTCTCTCGATGCAGAGAAACCAAGTCTTGCTCTTGTTTGTTCCCTGCTAGTGCCTATGATCAGAAGCCGCAAGTGGGAATGAGGCCCTCCAACCCCCCAACGCCGTCCAGCACTCCTGTGTCTCCCCTGCATCATGCTTCTCCGAATGCAGCTCACACTCCTAAGCCCGATCGGGCCTTCCCTGCTCATCTCCCACCATCCCAACCCATCCAGGACAACACCTACCCAATGGACCACAGGTAACTGTGGCTTGGAGGCTTCACACACAGAAGTTCTCACCATTGATAGCCTTGTTTGGTGGCTAGGGGTGGGTGGGAGGTGGAGGGAGAAGGAAGAGGGGAAGGGCTCATCAGCGGGCTTCCCACCCCAGCTCTCCTAATACTGCATACTAGCCAAGAAGATGAGTTATTTGTTAGCCATAGGCAGGTGAGTGTGTCTTCAAAAATGACCTTGCTGTACCATAGTCACAGGTTTCTTGTGAAGGAATTACTTCTGATTCTAGTAAATTTACTTAATTTCCTTTCCTTTTTTTAGCACTCACATTCTATGTATATACAAAATTTTCAAGTGAAAAGTATTTTTAAAAGTAGGTTTTTCCCTGCTCTGAAATTGAATGACCTTATCTATCCTTTAGATTATCTTATTAAACTGTTTAATGTGTGTCTACACCTCTCTTCTTCTGTGCCCGCAGGTATACGTGCAGCATTAGGTCTATATCTGAATCTCAGCACATCACAGGGCTGAGATTATATCCTGTGAACACCATATCATCCATCTCTCATCTTAGAGGAAAGATTGAGGTTCAGGGCAGTTAATGACAAGTGCACATAGCTGGTAAATAAAGGCAGAATTGGAATACAGGGCTCCCTTCCACACAGAAATCCATCTCTCACCTCCAGGCTTTTGCCCGAGCAGTCCTCTGTTCCTGAAATACACTCTCTCCTCTTCTTACCTCTTCCTTTAAGATTCAGTTCAAACTCCCTGTTCTTTAGGAAAGCTTTCCTGATGTGCCCTCTCCCCCTCCAGCGTTAGTACTGGCCCCTCTGCAGTCACCTCTGGGCTCCTCTGCATGGGTGTTGTCTGTACAAAGTTGCTGGAACGTAGTCTCTGTCCTTGGAATGTAAGTTTCTGGAGGCCAGGAGGCCTTATTTCATCTCCAGGGCCTGGTTCCTGATTAGCCCTTAATTAGGGCTTACTGATTGCTTACTTGCTCAGCCCCAGTGCCATCAACTCACCTCAATTTGGTAATGTTATTAAGTTCTCCCTACGTGCCAGACACTGTGCTGGGGACACAAAGACTGAGAACAACCCAGCCCTGCCCTTGAGAAGCCTTCGCTCTCTCCAGTACATCATGGTGGAGGAGCAGAGCGATACAGAAATGAACGGTGTACCTGTGGTCTCTGCCGTCCATCTTGTCTCTTGGTGGTCACTGCCCTCTTTATTTCTTCCACCAATGGGGAGAGCAAGCCCAGGACAGGTTGGCCAGAATCTCTGGTCAAGAAATCCCTCAGCCTTCAGTCCATCTAGTCCCATAATTAGCTTCTCTGAATGGAGCGTGATGACTCTTGGACAGTCTCCATGCTGCCTGCCTCCAGGCTGGCCCATCCTAGGAGGGGTTCTAGCTTGGTTAGATAGGACAGGCTTTGGGAAGATAGAGCACTAGACTGCGTGTCAGGAAGACCAGAATTCAGTCCTGCTTCAGAGACTTCCCAGACTACAAAGTGCCCTGGAGTTTGTGGGATAATGTGGATTCCAATCTCAGCTCTTCCATGTGTAACCTGTATGAATGACCCTGGGCAAGTTCCTTAACCTCTGTGTGCCTCAGTTTCCTTATCTAAAAGATGGGGGTAACAATAACCCTTAACTCTTAGGGTTGTTGTGAGGACCAAGCGAGCCACTGTGAGCATGGATTCTTATCAGGGACTCTTGAGTTCTACAACTGACAGCGCCCTTGAGATCATAGCTCTTCACCTTATAGAGGAGTCCGCCGGGGCCTAGAGGGGTCAGTGAGGTGGCCTAGGTCACACCAGAAGCCCAGGCATTGGAAGCCGTAGCCTGTGACTCCGTTTCCAGGGCGCTTCCGTTTTATCACAGTGATGATGTTCACTGTCTTTCTTACCTCAGACAAGTACCTTCACTCTGTTTTCCCCCTTTCTCCATCTCTAAAATGGGCATTATGATAGTTGCATTAACTGCCCCTGAAACTGTTATAAGCCATAAAATGTGATGGAAAGATGAGCGCTGAGTATGCCCTGCACCACAGGAGAACCTCCTTATTATATGGTTTGCTGAGCAGGCTTCTAGTTAATATTTAAGTTACCTCAGCGACAGCCTCTTCGCCAAGTTCATTTTAGTATCTCTACTTGAAATTGAGTATTTGAGACTGGGAACAGCCGGCCCGGAACCACCAGGGCAGGCGCGGGGTCCTTTCCCTCGGCCCCCTCCCTGCGTGTGGAGGCCGGCACCAGCTGCCAATCTCTGAGGCCGGATGTCTACTTGGAGGAGCTCTTGGGAGAGCTGGGGCCAGAAAGCAACAATCTCTCGGTTGTACATGGCAAAGATGCTCTGGAAGCAGCCCCTCTCTGAGAAGCTCTGTCCCCAAGCTGGCCCCCCACCCAGCTCTGGGAATGCTCAGTGGCCTGCCAGCCAGCACCCTGCCTCCTTTCCTTTGGCCAACCCCCTGGCACATTTCCCTAGCCCTGTGGTGCTGGCCAGAGCTGGAGCCCTTCCTGGCCTGCTTTGGACTCCCCCAGCTAGAGCTCAGGAGTGTCAGCACATGCCTGTGCTTTGCTTACACTGTCAGTCTTGGTCAGAGAGCTTGAGGGCCTGTGTCCTTTTCTGCTCACATTCATGTCTCCGGAGAAAGCGTCCCCGAGAGGCCAAAGCTTCGTCTTTACCAGTGTATGTGTGTTTCAGGTGGAGAAGTGGATGATCCCCATAGCACCAACATCAGTCGGCTCTTGCAAAACACTGACAGCTCAGTTCTGTAAAAATCAGGACTCTACCCTCCCTTTGAGCCTTCACCACTGATTCGGGGCTCTCCTTTAACTAACTATTGCAATTGTCTCATTCCCTCCTCGACAATTTACAATTTCATCCTCTATGGGGGGCCGGCAAAATAGAGGAGATCAGGGAAGGTCAGGGTGTGTCACTGAGCCCAGCTGTGGGGGACATCATGGAACTGCTGAAGCTGCTTTGCTAGGTGTCCATAGAATTTGGAGGCCCTTCTGGCAGGACACTGTTCTGACAGGGCAGAGTTCCCCTTGAAACATGGATTCTCTAGCGTGGCCCTTTTTTGCCTTTCCTCAGATTTCCATTTGACTCACTGGGGTGGCCATGCTAGCTTCTGAAATGAATAGTCTCAGATGTGTTTTAGTAGAGGTTTATTCAATTTAAATGTCTTTATTCAAATGTGGGGGCCTGTTTATTTGAACTGCTTGGTAATGTTTTCAAATACTTGTGGGTTATTCTGAAAGAAACATTTATTAAACACCTGCTGTATTCCAGCCACTGTCATGAAATATAATAAATGAAGCTGTCCCTATGCTTAAGAATTTGCCTTCTTTTTAAACATAATTTAATTTATTTTTTCCAAATTAATAAAAATGTGTTTTCTCTCCTTTTCACCTTTCCCCATTATTGGAAGGAAAACAAAACAGAACAAAATAAGAACAAAATCTTTGTAACAAATATGAGTAAAGTCAAGCAAACAAATTCTCGCAGGGGCCATGTCTAAAATAGAAGTGTCTCAGGGCACTCTGAGGCCCTTACCTCTTGGTCAGCAGGGTTTGGGTAACTTACTTCCTTCATCAATGGTCTCTAGAAGGCCATTTGTTTATACCCCAAGGTGCTTCCTAATCTTTCCATTTCTTATTGCTAGTCTTTCCAGCCCAAGTTAATGAACCTTTATTAAACACCTACTATGTGACTGCCGCTGTGTTAGATGATAGGGAATAAAATAAATAGGCCCTGCCTTCCAGGAGCATTGTCTCTGCTGTGGGAAGCAGCCCATGCATGGATAAATAAATACAGCAGATAGAGGAAGCTCTTGCTAAGGCTTGCCAAAGTCAGGAAGGAAGGATGTCTTATCAGAACATACTCGAGTTGAGTCTGGGCTAGGCCTAGGGATTCCAAGAAGCAGAGGTGAGGAGGGAAAGCATTCCAGGCATGGGACCCAGCCTGCACAACTTCCCAATGTAGAATTGGTAAGCAGAATGTCATGTATGGTGAAGGGCATGATTATCTTGAATTTATACATATTGTTTGATTTTTCTCCATGCATGTTGTTTCTCCCAGTTAAATGGAAGCTGTTAGAGGGGCTTTTCTATCCCCAGTGTCTAGCACATTGCCTGACCCCTAGTAGGTGCTTAACAAAGCACTCCACTGGACTGGAATTTGTTCATTGGTCAGTTTCCCGTGACTTGGTTACTTCCTGTCTCTCCTTTGGTGAGAGGCACGATGTTTATGGGGTTGATCCTAAGTCTCCCAGTACCATCTTGGCCAAATGCACACCTGAATTCAGTGCCCAGTGGTCTCAGTGTACTCTGCCTTTTGCCCTAGATTTCGACGCCAGCTTTCTGAGCCTTGTAATTCCTTTCCACCTTTGCCTACGATGCCAAGGGAAGGACGTCCAATGTACCAACGCCAGATGTCTGAGCCAAACATCCCCTTCCCGCCCCAAGGTTTTAAGCAGGAGTACCATGATCCGGTTTATGAACATACCACCCTGGTGGGCAATGCAGCCAACCCCAGCTTCCCCCCACCTCTGATGATTAAACAGGAACCTAGAGACTTTGCCTACGACTCAGGTAAGCTGCTGTTTTTACCTTGATGGCTCACGTATGAACATCCCTTGAATCAAGGCCATTCGTCATGGCCTAGGTTGGATTACTGTGTTTTTCCTATGTATATAGGTGGTATATAAAATGTTCTTCCCAGCTTTGCACTTTATAGGCCATGGGATTGTAGAATCACAAGGAACTTTCAAGATTGGCCAGTCTAACACTTTGGACATTTGAAGAAATTGAGGCCGAGAGATGTGTGACTTTCCCAAGGTCACAGAGGTAGGAAGTGGCAGCTGCAGGATTCGAAACCTGGTCCCTAGCATCCAATCTCTTGGTCTTTGCAATGCCCCTCTGCTTCTCATACTTCAGGAGACCCATGGCTTTATCACTGTAGGGTGTTCCTTCCACCAATGAAGACTGTGACCCCTCAACTCCTTGATACAAAATGGCCCCCAATTCTTCTCTTGATAGCCAGTTCTGCTAATCTCCCTCTTGGAATATAGCTCAGCAGATCATCCGATGAGCAACACTCCAGGTGTCAATGGGTCCTCTTTGAACTTGGTGACACCTTCCAAAATGGACACTCCACTGACAGAGAACCTGAAGTCACCTCTAGGCCATGCTGAGGCATTGGAGCAGTTCCTTGGGTCAGAGGGCGCTGGGATTGAAGTCAGAAGCTATCAGTTAGTATGACCAGCTCCTTACTAAAAGTATGACCTTGAATAAGTCATTTCCACTTTGAAAGCCTCCCTTTGCTCACCTGTAAAGTGGAGGTAATTTTACCTGTCTTGCACTGATGTGACGAAAGGGAAGAATGATCCAAAAGTGAGGCCTAAAGGGCAATTTTTGTCATTGTGAGTTGTTCTGGGAACTTCTCCTGGCTTCCCATTGGCGTGGTTTAGTATTGGATGCAGCCGGGGGCTCTTGGGAGTGTCCTAGACTTCTTTCCCAGAACTCTTGAGTGTGTCTGATGCATGAAAGTTGTGTTCTTTGCTCATGCTTGAAATAGTGTCTGGAAAGAAAAGTAAGTAATCCTTATCAATGGCAAAAAAAAAAACTACTTTTAGAGATGGTAAAGAATCATGTCGATGAGAATGTATGCGTGCACACACACATGTGTACATGTGTATGTATATGCATATACGTGGCTAGCATGTATATGTATATATGCATGTGCATATATGTATGTATGTGTGTATATATCACATCTTCGAGGTTCTGGCCCTAGAGCATGCTAGTAGGTCTCTGGTTCTGTATTTGTATGCCCTACCCAGACCACACGGTCTTGTACAGTATTTAATAAATATTGCCTGGTTGAAGGTTTGTTGACTTTCCTGCCCTGGTCCACCCTCTTGGAGTGTACTTCCTCCTGATTTCTCCCCCTTAGTGGCCTTCTCTTCCTTCAGCTTTGCTCAAATGTCCGTTCCTCCAGGAAGCCTTTAAGCCTCCCCTCTCAAGGGCAGCAGTCTCCCTCATCTCACGGGAGGAACCTCATTTCCTAGCCTCCCACTGAATAGAAGCTTCCTGAGGGAGTTGGCATTATTTGGCCAGAACCTGTACCTACCATGGGGTGTTACTGCACACAGTGTAGGTACTTCAAAGTGCCTGTGGAATTCCATTGAATTGGACAGCATGAGACTCAGTGAGGAAGGTTCAGTTTCCTTCTTGGTAAAGGCAAGGCTTAGCCTAGCTGGCCTCTGAAAGTGCGTGGTTCTCTATGCCAGCTCTAGGTCAGCTTTTGTCTCCAAACTGACTGTACACCTTTGGAGAATCACTTAACCTGGTCAGGCCCCATCTCTAAAATCAATCATCGGGTCAATTAGAAAGTGTTCATGTACTTATTATGTCCCAAGCAAGGTACTGGGGATCAGGGAGTGCCAAGAATGAAACAGCCCCCAACCACGATGGGATTTCATTCTGATGGCTGGCGAGGCTTTATTTCTACACATACATAGACATACGTATATAGCAAAATGTAGATGCAGTTATCCAATACAAGTCTATGTGAAGTCATTAAATATGAGACGGTTTGAAATGAATAATATTAGCAAAAATGCTGCCCGTCTGCTGTGCCTGCAGTGAGGGTGGCTTGCTAGTGTCAGGATGATGATAGTTGTTCCTGGAAAAACACAACTTCCTTTTTCCAGGATTACCTGACCTTACTATAGATCATCTAATTAGGGGAGACCCACACACACAGAGAGAGAGAGAGAGAGAGAGAGAGAGAGACAGAGAGAGAGAGAGACAGAGACAGAGACAGAGAGGCAGAGAGACAGAGACAGAGAGACACAGAGGGAGAGAGAAAGTAGAAGCAATCCCTTGGGTTTCTTTCATGGGAAAGAAAAATAAAGTTGTATTAGCCTTTGTATGTGGAATTTCTAGAGGATTTTCAGTTTACTTGAATGCCTCCTAGATCTCTAGTTGCTTATGTCCCATGGACTCATACATTGTGGGTTAGATTCAGAAGGGACCTCAGTGATTTCCTTAATTAACCAATATCCAAACAAGGTCTCCAAATCAATGGCCATCTGACCTGTTCTTGCAGACATTCCAGGAGAGGGAACACCATTGCCTTTGGGATCTCATTCTACTTTCTCATTGTTAGACACATTGGACCTGTGAAGTCTGTGGTCAGGATCAAAGAAAAAGAGTCCTTAAATGTTGGCCTCCATGACCAGGAAGGCATGGCAGAGAATTATAGGATTCAGGGCTGAGTGGGACCTTTTAGGGCATGTAACCCAATTCTTCATTTTACCTTTGAGGAGTTTGAAACCAGAGCTGGGCAGCCTCTTGCTGCCCACAAGCAGTAAGAAACAAAGCCAAGATTCCAATCCAGGTCCTCCAACTCCAAACCCAACATTCTCTCCCAGGCACATACTCCTTCAAGTAGGGAAGTGATTTGGGAGAATCGCCTCCTGCTCGGTAAATTCAAGAACTCAACTTTGGGAGCTTGGTGATTCCAGAGCAGCTGGGTAGGTTATGCTCTAAACCAGGCATCTTCCCCTTTAACTGTGTGTGTGTGTGTGTGTGTCTGTGTGTCTGTGTGTGTGTGTCTGTGTCTATATGTGTGTGTGTGTGTGTGTTTGTGATGGACCCTCTTAGTGATGTGGTGAAGCCCTCAGAAGCATGTTTTTAAATGCATTAAAAATTAGATTTCAAAGGAAACCAATTATAGTAAAGTATAATTATCAAATACCAACAGTAATAGTATTGATAACGACCCAGGTTCGTTGACCCCGGCTCAGGCACCCCTGATGATCTTTCTTCTGGATTATCTCAAGCGTCTAAGGAGGGGCTGTGGCCACACCCCTGGACACTCCCCTTGGCCTCTTGAAAGGAACATTACACAGACTCCCTTTAGCATCATAATCATAAAGTCATGTCTTTTGAAGGCAAAAATTTTTAAGTGTAGTAATGGTGCAGCCAAGTGTTATGAAAAATTAATCTGTGGGTATCGAAATGTATTTTACCGGTCACAGAATTGCTGCATTTAAGTTGACACATCTGTATATGCCATAAAATTGCCGTCAACAACTGTGATCCACAGATATTTTGTCTTGTTGCCATCTGTTTTCTAGAAATAATCATTTTTTTTCCATCCTGCCTGAGAGTACAGTAAATAAGCCCTTAGGAAGCCCGATGGATTCCTCACAGAAGCACAATTCTCTTTTTCACCCATTGATGCTGAGCAAATAGCACTGGAAAATATCTCATGCTGAGGGTTTCAGGGCCACGCCAAAAAGGCCTCATAAGTAATTTAGAAGGAGGATCTCATTGTGTATATGGCCAGGCACTGGAAGGAGCTCCAGAACCCTTTGTATCTCTGTTTTCCAAGTCCATGAATGTCATGAAAACATAAGAAACTTGGGAAAAGGAAAAGAGCAAAGTATGGTACAGCATGGCCTTTGCTCTGCTTGGAAAGACGGCAGGTAGCCTGATGAGTTCACTTGGTTACTAAAAGAATGCGGTTTCAAAGGTGAAATATTCAAAATAGTGAGAAAAAGGCCATGTTAATGGCCAGCAAGCTTGGTCTCAATAGGAAAGGGACAATCATGGTTTCACAGTTACCGAAGCTGAGTCAGCAAACCAGTAAGCATTTATTAAGCACCAGCTGTGTGCCAGGCACTGTGCTAACTAATTACTGTAGATGTGAAGAAAGACAAAAGGGCAGTTCCTGTCCTCAGTGAGCTTACAGTCTAACAGGGAGATAGCATACAGCTGGCTACATGTGAACAGGATGGAGTCAGGGGAAGCTGAGATAACTTCACAGAGGTGGCCCTAAGACAAAGGAGGACTGGAAAGGTTTCCTGCAGATGATGGGATTTTGGTGAGATGTGAAGGACGTCAGAGAAGCCACAAGAAAGAGATGAGGGAAACAGCCAACGCTGGGAGATGGAGTGCTGTGTGTGAGGAACCGTAAGGAGGCTGGTGCCTTTGGTTCACAGAGAGAGGTATGTTAGGACTGATTCCTGTGCTCCTGGGATCTCCCCCTCCCTGCCCAACTGCTCATTCTCAGTCTCCTTCACTGCATCATCCTCTGTATCCACCGCTTCTCTCAGTGCGTACGCCAAGACTCTGCCCTCGGCCTTCTCTCTTGAAAATTCTGTCTCGATAACTCCACCAGCTCCCATGGATCGAATGATCACATCTGGGCTGATGAGTCTGGGCTCTTCATCTCTCCATTCCTTGACTGTCTCCTGAGCTCCGGTCCCATCATCAGATGCTTGTTCAGTATTTCCAACTGGGTGTCCCATAGGGATGTCAAACTGGCATGTCCAGAACAGAATTCGGGATCTTTTCCCCTCTTGCAAACTTCTCTCTCTCCATGGAGGGCACTGCTGTCCTCCCAGTCCCCTAGGTGGACCACCTCCATACCACCTCTCTGTCCGTCCAATCAGTTATATTCTCTGGGATCTACCTCCCTCCTCCCCAACATCTCGAATGGCTGGCCCTGTCTCTCACAGAAGCACTGACCTGCATAACCTTTCTCCTAGATCACTGTATCAGCCTGCGATATTGTCTCCCTGCCTCAGATATCTACCCAACTCCACTCCCTTTTCCGCTTTACTGTCAAAGAATGTCTCTGGAGGGTGGACCTAGCACATACTCTGCCCCATAAACACCTACTGCTCCCTGCTGCCTCTAGGGTCAGATGCCCATGTCTCCCTCCAATGCCCTTCGTGACCTGGCTCCCTCCTACCTTGCCAGGCTTTGTGTTCTGGGGCTTTTCCCACATACAGTATTTTCTCTCCAGTCTTTGCCCCTCTTGCCCACAATGCACAGTGGCCTCTCAGCTTAGCTCACATTCTGCTTTTCCTCAGCCTGCCCCTCCCATCCCAGTGGCACCTGCCCAGCCTTACCTGCCATTATTCTGCAGTGTTACTGCCTTTTCCTGGAGCCATACCTCTTCTCCCCCTGTGCTCTTCCCTGGTTTGAGGCCGTGTGGCCTCGGGCTCATCTGGGTAGCAGGGGGGAGCATTGGTTCTATGTTGGGGGGAGGGTCCAGCCCTCTGCCCAAGACGTACGGTCTGGGGTGAGGGGGTCATCAGAGCAGGGGCCCCAGGTAGACTGAGAGTGAGATGGAGAGAGGCGATGAGAGGAGAGGCAGGTGTTGGGAAGCAGGTCAGAGGGTGCTGATGGAAATTTTCCTTAACCTGTTTGCCTAGCATCAGGTCTATTTGCATTAATCAGCTGACCACAAGACACTGTATTAGGTGCCTGGCATACAGTAGGAGCTTAGCAAATGTGAGTTTATTGACTGGTTGATGAGCGTGAAAGAGCTTTGCAAACCTTGGAGCTGTAAGAACACGTCCTGTCACTTGGAACATAACGGGTGGAGACCAGAACAAGATTTATTTCCGCCCTTCCATGGAATAGCACACGAGAGTGATTTATGTGTTTATAGACAATGAGTCAGACTAACAGGCAACTAAAATTATCTCTAGAGTTTGCATAAATTGTTAAAAAAAACCCTCACTACATCTAGAAGCTTGAAGCCAGCTTCGATCAGGTAAATAATCATTGTTTAGTTGTTTTCAGCCATATGCGACTTTTGGTGACCCCTTTTGTGATTTTCTTGTCAGAGCTGCTGGAGTAGTTTGCTATTTCTTTCTCCAGCTTACTTTCCAATTGAGGCAAGTAGGGTTAACTAATGTTTCCAGGGTCATGCAGCTAGTAGTCTGAGATCGAATTTGAACTCGGGTCTTCCTGACTCCAGATCCAGCTCTCTGTCCACTGTGCCCCCTAGCTGCCCTAGGTAAATAATCAGGGCATAGAATGGTGAGAGGTAGAGCTGGAAGGACTCTGTGAGTCCAGGTGACTTATTTTACTGAGACCCACAGTGCTGACATGGCTTCCCTAAATCACACAAGTTGTGAGTGGCAGGACTAAGATTCAAACCCAGGCCTCTGTCCTCAAATCCATCCCCAGTTATCTTTGATGAGAACATTCTACACCATGTCACCTGGGCTCCTTGGAATCTTGTGCTTGCTCCTTGGTTCCAAGAGAAGATGATCCCTCTCAGTAGCAATGATGGGTATATGTTGAAGCTTGGAGATTTCATTGGCAAACTGCCAATAGATGCCATGGACGAAGGGAGTCAGCGGAGGGGAGGGATGGCAGAGCTACATGCCTTCCTTGTTTGCACATCAGTCCTGACTCAATCAGAGGCGCTCACGCTGCTGCTTCCCTGTGAGCCTCTACCTCAGCCTCCTTATTCCTCTGCAGTATGGCAACCCTGCTAGGAGGTTATCCTTGGCCATCAGAAGGGGGGGGGGTGGGTTGTCATCATTATGTCTGGTGAGAAAATTTGTTGTGTTTTTTTTTTGTATGTGTGGTTATTTTTAAAAAACATCTTCCCTTGCTTGTTTGGTTGATAGGGTTCATATTTTCATTTAAATGCTATTCTGAACCATTGGGTCCAGTCCAGATTCACCTCTGGAAGTTTAAGGATAAGCTCTTTGAAGGCAGATCTGCACACGGAAGGGACTTCCCAGTGGCAAATGAGTGACAATGGTAATGGGAATCTGAGGTTTCACTGAGAACTTTTTGTTGAATCAAAACAGATTTATTTTTTCTGCACCAGAAATTCTAGTCGTGAGAGCCCTCCACCCTTCATCCATCATTCCTGTATTGGGCTCCTTACCTGGTGCATCCTCCACCTAATTCATTCCCAAGTTGGCAGAGTTCTGTGGAATCTCTTGGCTCTTCATTATAGGGCTGTAGATTTAGAGTTGTGAGGCACCTTATAGGCCACATGGTCCAGCCCCTTCTTTTTACAGATGAAGAAACTGAGTCTGAGAGAGGTTCAGGTAAAAGTCATACAGGTAGTAAATGGAAGATTTGTAATTTGAACCCGGTCCTCTGACACCCAAAGCTATGTTCTTTCCACTAAGGAAGGTGCCTCAGGGGCCTTCTGGTCTGGCCTCCTTATTTTACAGATGGGTAAATTGAGGCCCAAACTAGGGAGTGATCTGCCCAAGGTCACTCAGACAGTGAGTGGCAAAGGTAGGTGGACCTTGATCCTCTGGCCAACCTTCAGCTGGCTTTCTTTATGCTGAAGCCCAAGAGTGAGATGAATGAACCTAGGCCTGCCGGAAGAGCCTTGATTAGAGATGGGATTTAGGGTTGAAGAGAGTGTGGTCACAGAGTCTGTGCCTCAGTGGGGTCTTTACTGCGCCCTGGTTCTTATCGTGACTGTTCTTCTGGGGCCAGTCAATTCTTCACTGACTCCATGGGGCAAGAGGTGGGGGCCAGGCAATAAGAAGAGAAGAGGCTGCCCCTTCTAAATTGGGTCACAGCACGATGAATACTCATGTTGCCTTCTCCTCTCCCCCAGAGCAGTTGAATACCCTATGGGTGCCTGTAGAATTGGGGCAGCACCTCACTTCTCTGCTCACTGCAGCAGCAGGTAGAGGGGGGCAGCAGTCAGGGTTAGGTCACTGACAGTGCCCTTTTGCCATCCCCTTCTCTGGCCAAGGGAAACACCTGTTTCTACTCGTTACCTGCCTGTAACTGGCAGCCAGAGCTCCTGAAATGCCCTCCTCTCGCATCGGACTCACATCAGTTCTTGGCATGCGTCTGGTACAGATTAAGCACTTTATACATTTGATTGACTGATCTCTTGGGCCCCATGGAGCCCTGTCTGGGCTGCTGGGTACTTCTAAAGGCTGAGTTTTTCACCATGACATTCTTCTAAATCTCCTAGATTTTGATGATACCCCCTTTGGCTGGGGCGATGGAAGCCCAATGGGTCTTTTGGGTCAGTAGGTTTTTCTCCTTCCCGTCCTGGATTCTCCTTGGAGAGGCTGTTCTGGATTTCCATTAGGAAATACTTCACATAGGAATATTTGGTGGATTCTCTTTGCTTAGTTGGGTTCCATCATTTCCATGCAGACTTCCTTGAACCTTCATAAAAAATTACAGATATTCCTGCAACTAAGCTGAGAAGTCTGAGAGATTCATGGATTTACTGGAGAGGAAGTAGGAGTTCTGAGCCTAGGACTTTGATGGCTATCAAACATCAGATTGCCCACCTTCTCCCACCACAATGACCTAGTCCCCTCTTCTAAGCCTCTAGGACAGGGGCCCTTAGCCTCGTTTGCAGGAAAGACTGCTGGGGCAGCCTGGGGAAGCCTCTGGCCCCCTTATGATTAAAAATAAAATGTGGAGGATCACAAAGGAAACCAATTCTATTGAAATTATTTTTTAAAAAAAAACTCCCTTCCTTAAGGTTTCTTGGCTTAGATCATGAAGAGCCAGGGAGGGGATGGGATTTCCCACCTTCCTTATCTTCTCTGGCAAACTTCTCCCTGTCTCCTGGCCTTCCCTGCTGATTTCCCTCTGTTTTCTCAACCTGCCTGACTTTCCACATGTTGGGGCTGGGGTAGAAGAGGAGGAGCAAGGGCATGGAATAGGACTGAGTAAACAACCACCATTTTCCTCAAACCTGCTTTTGTGTGTGCCCTCACCTCCACCTCCACCAATCCCCCCAGCCCCACCCAGACTGTCTTCTGTTGGACACTTCCTCTTCAAATGTGAGCTCGTTCAGGACAAGAATCATGTCTGTGCCTTCCTTTATCTTCTCAGCACTTAGCCCAGTGTTTGGCACATAGTAGTAGCTTAATAAATGTTTGTTGACTGACTGACCTGACTGGCCTTGTTAGAAACACTTAAAGATGTAGACCGGCCAGTAGTTGTTGTATCTTGAGAGCTCCAGGCTACAGGAGGCTGTGGGTGGTTGGAATGAAGAAGGGGAATGAAGAGACAGGGAAACTGAATCCAGTCCATTTAATGAGCATTTATTAAGTGCCACCCATATACAGGTCTTGCTCTAGGGGCTAAGCATACAAAAAGAAAAACAAAACAGTTCTTTGCTTCAAGGAGCTTAAACCCTCGGGTAGCTCAGTGTCCCAGTGCATAGAGCGCTAGCCCCAGAGGCAGGAAGGCCTGGGTTCAAGTGCTGCCTCACATACTTCCTAGCTGTGTTACCTTGAGCACATCATTTAACAGGTCTCTCTGCCTCAGATTCTGCATCTGTAAAGTAGGATCATAATAGCACCTCCCTCGGAGGATGGTTGTGATGATCATTTAAAGACAATGTTTATAAAGGGTATAAAAACTTTAAAGTGCTCTGTTAATGCTGGCTAGATGTTCAGATGATGATGGCTGTGCCCTTGTGGAGCAGCATGTGCCCAGGTAAGTAAATAAAAGTAAATGTCCAGGTGGGAGGGGTTCTAACTACTAGGGATGGGGGAGGGACCCAGGAAATGCCACATGTGGGGTGTGGCCCTTGAGCTGAGTCTTCAGGGGAGCTGGGGCTTCCACAGGGAGGCAATGAAGAGGGAGGGCATGGTACCCAAGGCAGGGCAGCCTATGCAAAGACACAGGAAGGTGATGGGATGGTGTATGCAGGAAACAGTGAGTGGTCCAGTCCTTCTGGAATATATGGAGTGCATGAGGGATGGAAGTGGGCCACAGGGCTAGGAAGAGCCATTGGGGCTGGGCTATTAAAGGCTCTAAATGGCAAATGGAGGTATGGGGGGGGGTGGCAGCTTCAGGAACAGCCCTGGTCTTTAGGGCTGTTGATTGTGGGCAGCTGTGTGGAAGAAGGTCTAAAGAGAGAGGCTGGAAAACAAGGATTTTGTTTCTCAGAAAGTCAGGAAATGCACTTCTATCCTTGGAGCCTGTCCCCAAGGGCAACATCGCTCTGTCCCAAGATCTTGCCATCTTGGATCTGTCTCTTGCCCTGATTCCGCCACTGCCCACACACAGCAATTTTGTCTGTGGAGAAAGAACCAGAGGGATGTTTTGTTTGTGGGTTATCTGTGAAGGTTTCCCTAGGCAGGTTGACTCTTCTTCCTGACCCTGCCTGAGCTCCCTCTAGCTTATATTTAACCCATTCCTCTCCAAGGTCCAGCCTTGGCTCCTCTTCTCCGTGGCCCAGCAACACTTTGTACAGATGGCACCCATTTCCAGGATCATGGCAGGCATCTCATTTCTCTCCCCATCGGAACCCTGTAGCGTAAGGACAACTGGGGGAGAAAGCCCTGGTCATCCAGAGCAGCTCAGCCCCCTCTTCCTGGCTCACTCCCTCTGCCATGCACAGGGAGCTCAAGATCAGGGGTACCCCTCTGCTGGTCAGCTGGGAAAGGAGAAGGCACCAGCTTCCTGGCTGAGATCCCTTTCTGAAAGGTGCTCTGCCTGCTTTATCAGTCTCCTGGGCCACATGTGCACCCCCTGTTTGCCCTAGAGAAGATCCATGGAGCTAGGATGGGCCATCTCCCGTTTTTCTAAGAAATGCTTAAATACCATCTAAATCTCCAGTTACAGTAAGTGGCTGAGCCTGGTGATTCGATTTGAGGATTGGGAGGCCCGTCTGGATTTACTCTCGGTGCATTAACCCGGGTCCGATGGACAGCGGCTGCATTTTAAGTCTGTAATGGGCAGCTGAAGGCTGCCTTAAACCAATCCCGGCCGCTTTTCCCAAGGCTGATTGATCTCAGCCCCCTCCCCTCCTTCCCCCCGGCCCTGGAAACGCAGCTGTCCATGAATGGGAGCAGCTCTGCCTGAAGGTTCATTCATAAAATGGAGTCTGAGAGGGAAGGGAAAAACAACACCCAAGCCACCAGGGAGCTGGAATGCCCATTTGTCCGGAGCTGCTGGAGGGTGTCCTGTTTCTTCAGCTGTCGCCTGCTCTTATTGGCTAGGCCTGCCTGTAACCTGAGCCTTTGCCTCGCCTCGCTGGCCTCCCAGTGTATAGTGAATGAGCAATCCTCCTCTGATGAGAAACATCCACAGGAACTGGTTGGTCTGAATTCCATTCAAATATGTCCCTCCAGCCTCAGCGAGGAGTTGGGCCAACATGGGTCTTAGGGCCAGGAGAGGGGGTGGGGAGCAGGGAGAGGCAGCAGAGGAGGCCAGAGGCTGCGTGTCTGCCTGTGCGCCTTGCGACTGAGCAGAAAACCCCTTCATCATAGGCTGTTGGAGAAAACAGCGATGGTTCCCCAAACCTTAAAGGATTCTTGGGAGTATCCAGTGACTTGGTGTAGTGGATGGAGGCTGGAGCTCTGGGAGTCAGGGTACTGGGTTCCAATCCTGTCCCCAGTCCTGGTTAGCTGTGCACCTCCAGGCAAGGTTATCTCTCAAGCCTCAGTTTCCAGTGTGATGTGTGTTGGAGGGTTTTGGTTTGGTTTGGTTTTGGATGCCAGCCTGCCATCTCATCAGAGCGGAGCACCCCTTGGGGGGCAGACCCCCCGCTGAGTTGTCAGCACGGTTCTACTGGGCCTTCTGGTCCTGGAGAGCTGCCCGAGAGGCAGGCTCAGCCTCAGCCGGTGTCCTCAGTGTCCTTATACGTAGCATGAGGTGGCTCCGAGACCCTGTCCAGCTCTAGACCATTTGGTTATGGTGATTCACCAAATTTTGGAGCAAATCTCAAAATACCATCACTGAAAGTGAGAATGACTTCATGGCGGTATTTTCCAAGAGCCTGCTTTTGCCCAGCAAGGTTGAGGATAATTATTGCTAATTATCAATTTTTACCGGAGTGTGAATCCTAGCCGGACGGTGAATGTCTGTGACCTTAATTGTGTCTAGCTTACAGTGTGGATTTCATTGCGGAGAGACATCAAACTGAGCATCCAGAAACTCACACACATGTGTACACCTGTGTACCATGTATAATATACGTGTATGTGTATACGCACACAGTGTCTGTAATATGTATCATACATACGTTAGCAGCAATGCATATGTAATATAAGATAGTATATACATATATACACCCATAATTCCTGTGTGTACGTATACCTTTTATATTTGATTATACACACACATATACACACATTATATATTATATATACACTGGGTAATACAGATCATATATACACCAGTTACTACATGTAATATAGATCAGGAAAAACATTTGCATGTATATATACATAAATACACACATATATTCATGAAGGTGAAAGGTAAGCCTCAAACAAGCACAAAACCCTCACATGTGTGCGTGTGTGTGCTTACATACGCACCCACACACACACACGCACACAAACACTCCTCTCCTTTCCTCTTTCCCTTTCCCTCCAAGAGCGAGAGAGCTCTGTTGGGGAAGCCCCTTCCCCCCTGGACTGGGCAGCAGGTGGCCAGGCTGGGTAGCCGGGCTACTCAAGCATGCTGCCCTCTCAGGGGGATGTCCCCCGGCCTGCACTGGTCAATTTCTGTTCCCCTAGAATGTTTCAGAGGGGACGAGTGGCCATTCTGCTCTCTGTCCCTTTGTGAAGAGATCATGGGAGTCTATTTCCCTTAGTTTATCGACCACTTTGTCCACATGAGGTATGAATTCGATAAAACTCACTGTGGGCAATAGTAAAAATCTCCGATAATCAAAATAGTTCAGATTTACATAACACGTCAGGGTTTGTAAAGCACCACTCAGACGCGAGCTCTTTTGCTCACTACGTGGGGCGGGGCAACAGGGTCGAAGGAGAAAAAACAGGCCTACTGAGTCCTGGCTCCCCATAATCCTGCTGTTAGGTTAGCATAGGAGGAGGCGTTCTCCACAGAGAAAGCATTATGTTGTTGCAACAGATAACAAAGTTATGGGAAGCTGTTTATTAGGGTTATTAATGTTGAAAGCAGATAGTATGGTGGAGATGAATGTGGTTGGGATTGAAGGAAGGAGGGAGGCAAGCAGGAGAAGACAGGGCCTGAGGCTTTTGGTGTGACTGAACAAACAAAACCTCTGGCGGCTGCAGACCGGCTCCATCCTGGCTCCAGTGCAGCCTGGGAGCAGCAAGGGCAAAAAACAGGCCCTAAACAAACAAGCACCAACTCCTCAGGCCCCGTTTTTCATAAACTGACTTTTGTTGGTTAAAGTGTCCAGACTGTTAATCATTTCTTGTATCCAAATCCTTGTGAGATGTACAAAGTGAGTTTCCCTTTTCAGGATACAGTTTGTATCCTTCCAACTGGATTAACTTTGGACTCATCAGAGGTTTATGACCCCGTGCACCTGGGAGATGGTCCAGACCAACTTTGCGGCTCCTGGTCATCAAGTGCTGTCCAGCACTAGCCAGAGGCTCCCGATAAGGGGCACGTGGGATGTACGAGGTAGAAGACAGGGTGTTTTGGGTGCAGCAGTGAAAGACACAGGGAGATTTGAGTTCCAGTCACACCTTTGTTGATTAACAGCTGTGACAACTCAGTTAACCTCTCTGATCCCTGGTTACCTTATCTAGGAAGCTAGAATAATCACCAGTAAAACCAATTCTTGACTCCACTGAGAGAATGCAGAGAAATGCTTTTTAGACTTTAAAGCTCTCTCCTTCCTCTTGACTTGTGCCAGGCATCCCAAGTGGGAGCTGAGCTACAGGGCAGGTCTTCCTATAGCATAGATTTCTAACCTGGCGTCTATAAACTTTTGAAAAAAATGTGATTCAGTCATTTTGTTCAGTCACGTCCAACTCTTCATGACCCCATTTGTTTTGTTGTATTTTGGCAAAGATACTTTGGACATTTCCTTCTCCAGCTCATTTTACAGATGAGGAAACTGAGGCAAGCAGGGTTAAGTGACTTGCCCAGAGTCACACAGCTAGTGAATGTCTGAGGCCAGATTTGAAATCCGGTATTCTTGGCTCCAGGTCTCACGCTCTATCCACTGCGCCACCCAGCCGCCTCCTAAAAATATATCTTAATAATCTATTTGAGTACACTTGGCTTCATTGATAGTCCTGTGTATTTGTGTTATCCATTTACATACATGATTCAGAGAAGTGCCCCATGGGCTTTACCAGCCTGATGCCAACAAGGCTGTTGACGTCAGGGTGGTAGATATCCGGGCTGGGCCAGAGACAATCCTGAGATGTCATCCTGCTCCTGAATGCTCTGTCCATTTGGAAAGCCGAAGCAGCACCAGTACCTTTCTTATAAATATTTGTGTCAGTCCGGGCAGCCATGGGAGGGAGGTGGGAGAGGCTGAAGGGATGTGCTGCTAGTCCCTGGCATTTAGACAGGGCTCTGTATTCACCCCTTTAAGCCTCACAGCAAACCCAGTGAGCTAGACAGAGTGGGTATGATTACCCCATTTTACTGATGAAGAAATTGAGGCCTAGAGAAATTAAGTGGCTAATTTGCAGTCACTCCATTAGCTGGAGCCCGAAGCTGGGTTTGAACTCAGGTCTTGATTTGAGGTTAAGTGCTTTAACTATCACTGCCTCATTTCTAGACAGAACCATTTGCTGGGCTGACTTATTGTTCAGGCACAGAGAAAAAACAATACCCTCAATGCTGTGAGCTGAGTGCATTTTCCCAGATCATTTTACAGATTGGGAAGCTGAGGCTTGTAGGCATCAATATTTGCAAAGCCCTTCCCTTGCATTTAAAAAGAAATCCCACGTCCAAGGAGAAACTGAGGATGATGAGGCTAGGCAGTGGTTCATATGAAAGCGCCTCGGAGAGAAGGGGCAGGCCTAATGGACTAACTATTTTAGCTCTGATATGAGCATAGCAGAGAGTTTGGGGCTCGAGATGTCAGGCCATGGGAACCGTCCCTGGGCTGAACCCTCAATGACTGCATCTGGAGAGTGAAGGGGCTTTTTCAGCTCTGCCTGTAGTTGACTTAACTCTTAGGTTAAGATGCTTTTGTTAATCTTGAGCCAAACCAGGCCTTTGAGAAACTTCAGGCCAGTGGGGGCTCAAGGGTTCCTCCATTGATGAAGCAAAGTATCTGTTCTCTCCTTGCTAAGCCCTTGGGAACAAACCTGAGCCTCCAGTAAAGACATGAACCCCAAAGGAAGATCCCAGAGCCTCCATGCTTTGTCTTGTAAAGCTACAAAATACAGGCCAAGGAAAGAGGAGACACCATTATGCCTTCATCTATTGGTGCTCCTTTCCCTCTCCACATTTACGCATGAAGTTTGGTAAAAATAGCATGTTTGGGAGGGCAGAAAAGCAGGCTAGTGACAGTGGGAGCTTCCCTTGCATGTTCAGTACACTGGAAAGACGTCACCAATGGGGGCCCGAAGAGCATACTGCTTTGAATTTCTGTGTAACGTAAGAGAGCTGTGCATTCCTGACCAACTCATCTGTGACCAGTGATAGCTCTGTGAAACCCAACACAGCCTCTGTGGGTTGGGGCTGGAAGAAGCCAGGGTCGGGTCAGTGGGTAGGGAAGTGACAGCCACACATGGAACCACTTACTCACACGTTCACTTTAGAACAGTGATGCCCCCTTCCCAACCCTGTGTCAGGGCCTATTGCTGTGAGAGTGGTGTACAACTCAAATAGAAATGGGGATAAAGATCTCTGTAGGCCTCATGTTGACTTAGAAAATCACACATTAACATTGTCTATGTTCAACTATATTTGCATTTCTTTAATTAAATATTTCCCAATTACATTTTGTTCTGGTTCAGCCACACTTGGAAGTGTTGGGGGCTGCTGGCCACATGTTTGATGTCTCTGATGTAACAGGTGGCATGACCCAGGCGTACATTTTTCATATTTCTTTAAAATTAAAATTCAGTGCAAATGCTTTTCACATTTTGCAGGCCAGACATCAAATTATGCATAGTTTAGGTAACTAGATGAAGTGGGGGGATGGATGGATAGACAAATAATAATTATGATGATTGCTGGTATTTACATGGTACCTTGAGGGCTTGAAAAATGTTTCACATCCATTATCTAATTTGGATAGATGGCTGGATAGGGTGATAGATGAAGAGATGTTTGGTGAATTGAATCGGATATCAGGATGTATAGCTATCGGACATGTGGATCAAGACAGTGAATGAATGGATGAATAAATGAATGAGAAAAAAAACCTTTGTTAAGGAATACCATCTGGCATACAAATACAGAACCAAAGACAGTCCATTCCCCATATCAAGAAGCTTACATTCTAATAAGGGAGACAACGCAAATTGGGGATATTTGTCATTTGAGGACAGCATCAATAAGAAAAAAACAAGGAATTAATTACGGATTTAATTAATCTTACTTTGAGGTTGCCTTTGCCCTTGTCATTTTTGTCATTTTTTAAAAATTAGAAACCATTCTTCTTAAAAACTCTTGTTACATGGTGTGTGTGTGTGTGTGTGTGTGTGTGTGTGTGTGTGTGTGTGTGTGTCTAAGAGACAGTGAAATTCATGTTTCAAGCAACGCCTTGGCAACCTGGCTATCCAAGTCCCCTCTCCTGTGTTGTTATGACTTAATCAAAAGAAAATACCTGTCCTCAGCGTGTGCGACCAAAGGTTTGCTTTTGAAGCAGCTGCTGAACCAGTTAAAATACTTGGGAGTTATAGCCGAGCATTTAGTCCAACGTCAAGCGGCCAGGCCAAATTTCATTGGCTGGATTTTTTATTCGATAAGGTGGACTTGAAAGCAGCAGGCAATTTAATTAGCCGTAATTCTTCTGGGCAAGTCATTACTTTGATGAATTTCAGAGCAATGTTTATGGCTCCTAATTAACCATGTTAGTCATTTGATTGAATAATCACTTTGGAAATGTTTCTACAATCTGATTAGAGTCTGACCCACTCTGAGAGTCATAAATTAACTGATCGCACTTTAGAATAACAAGACTAGTTACTTCGTGACAGATAAACTCTCCTTCAGTCTATTTTTCAGTCCTCTCTGGGCTGGTTCAAAGGTCCAAGTTAGGGAGAGAAATGATAGTTAGCACAGATGAACCTCCAGTTCCAAAGACAAATCTCCATACACGCCACGGGAAGGAACGTAGACTTTAGAGGGGAAGGTTATTGGGATGACCCATCAGGTCACCAGCTGCAGAGCAGGGACCATCTTGTGGCTCTTTTTGTATCCCTACTTCTTAGCATAGTGCCCAAGACATAGTAAGTCCTATTAAGAGTTTGTTGATTGATTAAGATGCTTGTTGACTGAGAGCCTGGTATCAAGGATGCTGCTTTTCCCCCTGATCTATGACCCATCCCTTTGGCAAGCACACATCTCCAAGGTCTGGGTGACCTGGAATGGGGGGGAGAGCGCCTAATGGAGGAGATTCCAGACCCCTTGCCCTTTGAGATTCGTTGGCATATCAGTAACCAGGGCTCTCTTCATTGTGGAACACTCGGAATGCATCACTGAAGAATCTCCAAGGAAATAGAAAAGACAAGATGTACTCTAACTAGCGCCCTAAACATGTGAGGGGCATTTAGTAAGGCTGCCCTCTATGCCAGGCACTGGGAGGAGCTGTTTCCCCTGTCTCACTGAGCCAAATGGCATCTGTTCAGGTTAAAAAATATATACACACACACATCCTTTTGTGCCATAGATCTCAGATCTCTGGCCTTCTTGACATCTGCCCATTTCTTTTCAAATAAGGCTGGTTCTCAAATGAATCTTCTCGATGAGGTTTGGTATCTCAGAGATGTTCTGAAGCTAATGTCACCTTCATCCCCCTCTGACGCACATGCCAGCTTGTACTCTGTAGGTCCCCTGAACATCCCCGGGACAACCCCATACACAATAATGATGGCAGTGTTGACACATCCCTCATTCTAACCCCACCCCTCGTCCCCCCATTTGGTCACCTCTCATCTAGACTCTCGCCATAGCCGTCTTTTTGGACTCCCCATATCATACTCTTCCTTGTTCACCCACTTGCCGCCTGGCTGCCAGAATCATCTTTCTAAAATATAGGTCTGGCCATGTCACACCTTTGCTCAAGGATTTTCAGTGGTTCCCTAGTTCCTCTGGGATCAAATAAAAATCCTCACCCTGGCATTTAAAGTCCTTCACAATAGATCTTCAGCCTACCTTTCCAGGCTTATTACCTATGACTCCCCATCACTCTGTACATTCTAGGGAAGATGACTCATTCACTGTTTCTCAGACACAGCATTTCTTCCCCACCTCCGTGTCTTTTCAGAGGGTTCCTCCCCATGCTTGGAGCCTACTCGTTTCTGATCTCCTTCTCTAAGAATCCCTGGTTTCCTTGAAGGCTGAGCTTAGGTGCCACCTGATCCTGGCAGCCTTTACTGAAATGCCGTGTTGTTAGCACAAGTTACCCTCATCAGATCTTATCTATAGGAATTCTTCCCCCCCACCCCAGTAAATAGCCTTTAGAGTCCTGAGAGCAGGCGCTCCCTTGTTTTGTCTTAATAATTCAAAAATCTGTTAGACTGGGTGGAGTGAAAAGATTTCTGCTTTCTCCTATGGGAGGGTGAGGTCTTTGTCCTCCCAGGCGGTGAGAGACACATTCTGCATCCTTCTTGCACTGGACAAGAGAACTGGGCAGCTGTTTTAGCCAGCCTCACTCCAGCTGGGTGGCAGTTGGTATAATTATTTTTGTGGTATTGGGTTAGAATGAGTAAAATGAAACCTTTGCAAGCCAGCAGAGATGACAGTCATTCATGCTGCTAGGCACGAGAGGGGCTTGCCAGAGGAACTCGCTGAGATCATCACCATCCAGTCTTTGGGAGATCACTGACCTCAGCTCTTTGGGGACTCAAAAGAGAATCAAATCCCCAGGAATTCTGTTTTGCCAGGAATGCCAGCGAGCAGAGACTGTGCCCAGAAGGGATGTCGTCACTCTCATGCCAGGAGAGATGCAGCCACAAGGTCGCTAGACCTGGGCACAAGCAGCTTCTTCTGAAGATTCCATTTATTTACTGATCACCTCACATGAGAAGGGTGGGGCTCAGATTTTCATTAGAATGGCTGATGCCTTTTTGTGGCCAATAAGTTGATTTTGAGGATTTTCTTTTGCTTGTTTTTTGTCTCTCTGTGAAGAATCCGTGTTATCAATTTATGAAACTGAAAGTAGGGAGACAAAGGCTTCAGATTGCATGGAAAAAATATTAGAATCCTGTCCTGAAATGGGCATAAGTTCTATTAAATGGGTCATATTCTTGAAGAAGAGTGGACAGTGAGTGTAGGGAGACCTGACATCAGAGCCTGGAAGACAAGGGTTCAAATCCTACCTTCCATATAGACTTGCTTTTTGACCTTGAGGAAGCAACTTACCCAGATCCCTCAGTTGGTCATTTACATAGTGGATGCCATCCTGCATTGGTAGAGAGACTTTATTCACTGGGAGTCCCATTTCCCTATGAAACTGTAGGTGTAGTCCATGTTTTTTTTTAATTTTTTCTTTTATTATGAACCCACATCAATGGAGTAAAAATTCAGAGCAGACTTCTGAACAGAGGATTTTTAAAACCAGATAGAGTTATTTGGGAACCAACTGGTCTATTGGAATACATTCTCTTAGCAAGAGTCTGATTGCTAATGGAAGTTTAGCTCCCATTAACAAGTATAAATTCATCTATTGACCTGGAGAGAAGCCACGTGGCTCATTGAGAGTGGGGCAGGGCAGCTCTTTTGGAAATGGATAAATGTTCATGTTTTAATAGCAATATTTATGTTTTCCTTTCTTTGCTTACTTAAAGAGTTGTCAGGCAGAGGCTAGAATTATCTCAATGATATTTCCTTGTATATAACTGAGGAGTCCATATGATAAGTGAGTAAACATTTTTACGTGGAATTATGGATTTGATGCCGGTGGGGGGGTGGTATCTCTAAGACCATCGAATTCAAGCTCTGTGTTACAGATGAGGAATATGAAATTCAGAAAGTTTAGTGACTTGTCCAAAGTCACACAGAGTGACTGTCAAAGCAGGGACCAGACATTCCCAGCTTCTAATCCAATGTTCTTTCCATAAACTATGTTGAAAAGAAAGGCGATGATTTAATATATTGATGTAGAATTTTCCTCTCTAAAAATTCTTTAACACAGGTAACTAATAAATGCTTTGTGAACGAGTAAAAACGTGGAGCAATTTCATCATGAGCACGGCAGACACCTGCCATGATGGTGGACGTGTGGTAACTCAGTTCATGGGCCATAGGAAGGCTTCCACATGTAAAAGACAGTGCAATATATTCATATAGAGAAAACTAATTAATTAAAGGGGCTCCTAGTGATTAAATTGGCTTCAAAAGGTTAACTGCTGCCTTGTTACTTGGTTATCCTTCCTATCATCTTGTTTGGGTTGGACATTCCAAGAGAAGATGATAATGGTGTCTGGGAGAGAATATGGTGCAAGGACTTGGGAGAGCTGGGCTCTCATCTTGGCTCTACTACTTATGACCTCCTTAGGCTTCTCTTTCCTCACCTATAAAGTGAAGGACTCAGATTAGATTATGACCAAAGTCCTTTCTAGCTGTCCTTCCTATGAGAACTGTAAAATGAAGACACTGTACTACAATCAGTAAGCATTTATTAGTTGACTACTGCATCCAGCTCTGCGATATCTTTGGGATGGGGGTTTGCCCAGATGGTCGGGTGCTGATGTTTCACTTTACTCTTGTACGATACAGACCACTATTGTGCCATACAGTGATGACTTCCCAGCCACCATTATCATAGCTGAGTGGTCGTGGGAGCTGGCCAGTAGCATGGTTGCTTTTTGATGAATGTTTGACATTCCACATGTCTTCTAGAAGCTTGGCATCCCTCCCACCCAAGGTGCCCTCCATGCTTTGAGTGTGTCTGTGATGATCATGGTACATGGATGGAGAATCCATCATGT
The DNA here is from genome assembly GCF_011100635.1 of Trichosurus vulpecula. Taxonomy (NCBI): domain Eukaryota; kingdom Metazoa; phylum Chordata; class Mammalia; order Diprotodontia; family Phalangeridae; genus Trichosurus; species Trichosurus vulpecula. Next base: position 7,279,386 of record NC_050577.1, on the reverse strand, counting down.
TCACTTTTGCTTCTCTAGCTATGGTTATGACACTAAACTAGTGCCCGTTGCCCTTCCAGATGCCCTCTGACTAATGTTGTGTTCCCTTACAGAAGTGCCTAGCTGCCACTCCATTTATATGCGGCAAGAGGGCTTCCTGGTGCACCCCAACAGAACAGAGGGTGAGTCTGCTCATTCTCTGACCCAACCTCTAGCCCCCAGGAGAACATAGAGCATTTTCTCCATTTTCAAGGAATGGCTCCAGGATTATGGGACCTCACCCATGGGCCCGTTTTACCAAAAAAAAAAAAAAAAGAGTTCTCAGCTGGGAAAGTTAAATGGGCATTTTCAGTTATGACTCTGGTATTGCTGGTGGTATCACAGGGCTTGTATGAGGCCACCAGCATGTTTGGCTTTTTGCCGTGCCAGCATCCACATCCTTTGATGGCGTGGTGAGTGAATGGTGGGCACACCTGACCCTCTGTCCATCAGGATCTATTTTTAAGGAATCTTACCTGGCAACTCCCAGCCTTTGCTTTCCCCCAAGATAGCCATTGGATTGACGTATACAAGTTTCCTCCTTTCCTCCTCACCCCTCCCCTCTCCCCTCCCCTCCCCTCCTCTCCCCTCCCCTGCCCTCCCCTCCCCTGCCCTTCCCTCCCCTCCCTATCCCCTCCTCTCCCCATCCCCTCCTCTCCCCTCCCCTGCCCTCCCCTCCCCTGCTCTTCCCACCCCTCCCTATCCCCTCCCCTCCCCTCCCCATCCTCTCCTCTCCTCTCCTCTCCTCTCCTCTCCTCTCCTCTCCTCTCCTCTCCTCTCCTCTCCTCTCCTCTCCTCATTCTCTCTCTCTCTCTCTCTCTCTCTCTCTCTCTCTCTCTCTCAATCTCTCTCCTTCCCTCCCTCTCTCTTTCTCTTCTCTCTCTCCCCTCTGTTTCTCTCACTTCTCTCTCTCTCTTGGATTTTCTATCTGATATGGTAAAAAGATCACTAAACTTGAAGCCAGAAGCCCTGAGTTAGAATTGTGCTCCCAACCCTCACTGCCTTTGTGACCTTGGGCAGGTTGCCCACATCTTCATCTGTAAAACAAGAGGGAGTTAATTAGAATGATCTCTGTGTGCCTGGGTCCTTATTGATTCTCCTTCTGACTCTACTGGGGAAGGTGTTCCCACCGGGTGTCTGAAACTCCCATAGGGATCTCACTTACCAAGTGAGAAATGTGCTTTATTTTCTATCCAAGCTAGGAAGAAGGGCTGGGCACCGGCCAGGGACTTAGCCCCCAAGTTCTCATCCAGGCTTTGCCACTTAGTGATGAGGTCACCCTGGGCTAGTTACTGAATGACCTTGAGCCTCAGTCTCTGCATTTGACAGATGAGGGAGTAGATTCCATGACCTTCAAGGTCTTGTTTAGCTCTGAGTCTCTGATCCCAGATGGATTAGGCCCTTGGATCAGGCTCTCTCAGGGCTGGGTTTTCTAGGGACCTTTCTTTTAGGCATCAGGCCACCCCTGGAGAGATGTACTTGCTTCTAAACCTGGACACAGGTTTCTCAGGTAGATTATAGGCTTTGCATTAATCGTATGCATCAAGTGAGATGATCTATGTAAAGGACTCTGTAGTCCTTAAAGCCATAGCTACCTAGTTGTTATTATCGTTATCAGTAATCATACTGTTGTTATGTCCCATGCCTAGGGGCTTAATAAGTGCTTGCTGATTGATTCAATGAGTTGATGATATCACAGTGATGGGATGGTTGTTTCAAGGCAGTCATAGAAAACACCTTGGAGGCTGCCCCTACCCAACCTGGTCATGTTACAGGTGAGGAAAGAGGCCCTGGCTTGGCCTTACAGGTCTGAAGTGCCAGAACTGTGATGGGTTTGATGCTCTTCAGTCAAGGCCATTTTGGAGGGGATGCACAGACAACATGGCGGGCCTTGCCTTGCTTTTGAAAGCTATTCATGAAAGCCTTTCCTTCCTGAGTCCTTCACTGATCTCCTTTTTCTCCTGCAGGTTGCATGTTTGAAAAGGGCCCCAGGCAATTTTACGATGACACCTGTGTGGTCCCAGAGAAGTTTGATGGTATGTTCTTTTTTACCTTATTGGCATCCCAAGAACCCGGGGCATGGGGACAATAGCAATCTATAGTCAGTCAACAAGAATTATTCAAGGCCTGTTGCATGTCTGATGCTGTTGCCAGGTGCTAGGGATGCAGAAACAAAAAAGCAAGACCCCCTACCCACGATGAGTTTCCATTTGAATGGGGGAAACAGCATGCAGGTATAAGGGCAGCTGGGGCAGGGCACAGTGGATAGGGCCTTGGCCCTGGGGTCACAAAGACCTGCATTCAAATCTGGTCTTGGATACTGATTAGCTGTATGACCCTGGCAAGACTCTTCACTCTATTTGCCTCAGTTTCCTGAACTATGAAATGGGAATAATGATATACCCTGCTTCATAGGGTTGTTGTGAAACATTTTGCTAGCCTTAAAGGCAGATATGAATGCTAGTTGTGATCATATGAGCATTTGTAAAAAAATACCAAAGAAAGGCTAAGTTATTTGGGGAGGAAGGCATCAGCAGCTAGTGGAATAAGGGCAGGCAGATTCCAAATATAATCTTTGACCTGTACCCATCCATTGCTCACCGCTAAGTCTTCCAACAGGATCCTGTCCCACAAGCCCCCAGTCAGAAGGTCTGGTCTCTATCATTGCCTGTAGGTCCATGGGACATGCAGAGGAAAGGTCTTTCTGGCCTGTTGAGAGGGGGAGCAGTGGAAAGGAGAGTTTCTGAGGACCTGATGGTTGTATCCAGCTTGTTATTTGAGATTTATTGGAAGCTGATCCCATAATTAACAAGGCCAGGCTGAAGGCATGTTCCTCTGGTGTTAATGGGGACTGAAGAATTCTCCTAGGTTCTTGCTTGTCCCTGAAAAGATGAGTTATGAAGCACACAACAGCAGGGGAGACTCACTTTTCCAGGGCTTGGGGGGCCTGGGGAAATGTGATCTGTTAGCATGACTCTGAGTGCTGATGGGTGGGTATTCTCTCCCAAGGATCCCTGGCTTCCAGGCAGATGAGCCCCAGGTCCATCCTGGCAGGGCCACGATGGCCCGGGCAGCAGTCAGAATCTCTGAGTGAGCTGAGAACAGGAGTTCCAGTCAAGGGACAGCACATTTCTCTGGAGCAGCCTCTCTATTTTCCCTTGATTGGCAAACAACAGGAGGCAAGCAGGAGCCCTCTGATTAGCTGATTGCAGTGGCTTCAGGAGGCAGGGCTGTGATGAGTTGGGGGCAGCAAGTGCTTTTTATTACTATTAATTTGTTTTTATAAATAGCCCGATGTATGTCCTGGGAGCTTGCTGATGCCTGCTCTGTCCTTTCTCTCCTAGTTCAGGTCTTAATTCACCCAAACCTCATCCTGCCATCCTTATTCCCATCTTTCAGTACTTCCTTTGTGGGGAGCCCATAAACACAACTGAACACATATTGTGATTAGCATGAAGATTTGGCGACCGTATACTTTGAAAAAGAATCGTAACAAATTTGGTGATGAACATACAGAGAAATGTCATTTGCTGCCTATTGATAACATTGCCACTGAAACAGAAGGGTAGAAATGGAAAAGAATCTCCTGTGTATAATTCATGAGGCCCTCAAGGGACTTTCCTGCCCACAGGATTTGTGTCCTGTGCATTAACCCATGTGACTTGACTCAAATCATGCTCTTGGTCAAATTTGCCTCCTGACCATCTGCAAAAAAAAGTCCCTACGATGTGTCTTGTCTTCTGTTAGTCAGTGAAAAATGCCCAGATGGCATCTGGGGTGAAGCTTTGGGGTAAATACCATAGCCAAGCTTGTAGCATTGTAGCATATCTATCTCTCTCTGTCTTTATGTCTCCTCTCCTCTCCTCTCCTCTCCTCTCCTCTCCTCTCCTCTCGTCTCCTCTCCTCTTCTCTCCTCTCCTCTCCTCTCGTCTCCTCTCCTCTCCTTTCCTTCCCTCCTGTCTCTCTGTCTCTGTCTCTCTCTGTCTCTCTCTGTCTCAGTCTCTCTCTCTCTCTCTCTCTCTTCTCTCTGTCTTCTCTCTGCCTCTCTTCTCTCTCTCCCCAGTGAGGCTGTAAGACAGGTGTAGGTTGGGGGCAGCACTTGGCACACAATCAACTGAGATACCAGCATGAGACACAGAGCCAGGAGGTGGTATATGTGTGTGTGCATATGCGTGTGTGTATGTGTACACACACACACACACACACACACACATACACACACACACATATATATATATATATATATATATATATATATATATCATTCCAAATCAGAATCAGGGTCCCTCAGAGTAGCACAAGGCCACATAACTCAAAAACAAGCCCCTCTGTGATGTGCTCTGTAAGTGGTCATCTCTCTTGCCAGGAGGGGGATCCTGTGCCCTCCTGAGCCAGTGCAGCCTGCTTTTTGATGGCTCTTGGTGTTGTTAGGTAGAGGGAGGTTGACTCCCTTAAATGAAGCCTAAATTTGCTTCTGTGCACCTTCCATCAGTGCTCCTATGTCTGGCATCAGAGGCCAGGAAGAACAAGTCCGGTTTATCTCCTGTATTTCAGCTCCTTAGAGGATGGAGGATCACAGTCAGGCTTCCTTCATCTTCTCTCCTTTTGGCTAAAAATTCTCCGTTCCTTGGCACCGGTCTCTGTGAGGCACAGCCTGGAGGCCCTTCCTAAGCACTGCTTGCCTTCCTCTGGAAGGTCTCCAGTTGATCAGTGGCTTTCTGAAATGTGCTTCCCAACCTGAAGGGGACTCTCTGGGGGTGGGCTGGTGGGGCTCTGGACATGGAAGACATTGGCAGGATTGGCCAGTTCCCTAGTCTTGAATTTTTGGCCTCTTTATGCTCCTCTTTTGCCTTTCTACATTGTCCTCTTGATTCATAGGGCCCGAAGTCCCGGGTACATTGACTCTCTAGACCAGAGTTTCTTAACCTAGAGGCTGGCTACTTGGAAAAACAAACAAATGTACACACATATGTATATATTCCCTATGCATATATGCATATATATGTATGAATATTTACATATATGGCTATATTTAATATAATTGATTTCCTTTTCAATCCTATGCATTTTATCTTATGTATTTAAAACCATTTTTCTAGAAAGGTCCATACCCTTGATCCTACTGCTGAAGGGGCTATAACACACACACACACACACACACACACGCACACGCACACGCACACGCACACGCACACGCACGCAGACACACACAGTTTAGAACCCCTGATTCAGACATTTGTCCAATATACCATAAGTGCCCAGAATAGTGCCAGACACAAGCATTTAATGAATGCTTATTGGTTTTTTGAGTGACTGGTTGACCCTGGCAGGAGGAAGTGGTGCTGATTGGATGCATGGGGAGGGATCCTCAAAGGCAAAGGTGTGCCAGTGTTAGTAGGCTAAGAAAGCTATTAGTGTAGGCTGCACAAAGGATTGTGTCTATAGACCTGGCTGGCTAAGATTGGAGTGGCTAATTACCACATTGTGGCCTGGGGAGGGGGGGAGATAAAATTTAGAGTCACAGCAAACGGCCAAACTGTCAACTCAGCCATAGAAGATTTTGTAATCTTTTAAGCCAGCACTTTGCATAGTGCTTGGCATGTACATAGTAGGCAATTAATAAATGCTTACTGACTAATTGACCAAATGATTGATCTGTTCTGGTAGAGGGAAACCACACTGGTGAGATCATGAATCCCTGGAGTAGTGAAGTATGATGCTGAAAGGGTGTTTCTCGGGGCAACTAGGTGGTGCAGTGAGTAGAGCACCGGCCCTGGAGTCAGGAGGACCTGAGTTCAAATCCAGCCTCAGACACTTGACACATGTACTAGCTATGTGACCTTGGGCAAGTCACTTAACCCCAATGCCCTGCCAAAAAGCAAAAAACAAAAACAAAAATGGATGTTCCTTTCTTCCCCTAGTGTCCCAGGCAACATCCCAGAGCCCACTCTGGTGAGGGCATCCGTACAGATGCCTGGATGATGATAGTTCTGAGCAGAACATCCCCACCAATGCTCCTCCCATTGCTAAGAGCCCCCACTCATTCCCGCCGGCCAATCCTGGTCTAGTCAGATGCCCACAAGCAATGGTGGGGCCATTTTCCTCCTTCCTGATTTTTGCTTAATGAGGCTTGTTTTTGCCCCATATCAGGAGATATCAAGCAAGAGCCGGGGATGTACCGTGAGGGACCCACATATCAACGGCGGGGTTCGCTGCAGCTGTGGCAGTTCTTGGTGGCCCTCCTTGACGACCCCTCAAATTCCCATTTCATTGCTTGGACTGGCCGTGGCATGGAGTTTAAACTGATTGAGCCTGAAGAGGTGAGTTTTGGAAAACCCTAATTAATGAGGGTTGGAGGGAGAAGGTGTCAATAGGCTTTGTTGAAGGCAGCGAGAAAGGCTTTTTGTTGTTTTTTTTCCCAATGCTTGTGGGGAAACCTTGTCCTAAAGTGGCAAAGACACAAATGAACGTCATAGAATTTCTTAGGCGCACACGATGGCTGGTCACTGTGAGCCACAAAGAGTA